>NC_038251.2:12929258-13153016 GCF_000004515.6 Glycine max | reverse complement strand
ATTATTTTTATTTTAAAAGATTATTTTTCTGAAAACACGTTTAGTTTGACTTTTTATTTTCTGTTTTCGGGAAATAAAAATACTGAAAATTTATGATATATTTACTTCTTGTTTCTTTTTTGTATTTTTAGATTTGTTTAAAATTATATTTTTTGTCACCGTGTTTTCATTTTACCAAAAATGAGAAAAAACACTGAAAATAAGATTTTATTATTTTCATTTTCTGATATTTTCCTGTTTTCATTTTCACTACAAATGTTTTCAAAAATTCAATCAAATACATTTTTAGTATCATTTTGTTTTAAATAAAAATGAAAACAAAAAACAATCAAATCAAACATTTGACATCAAGGGATTTATTTTTTTTAAAGGAAGATATTTGAGAGAGCTCAAACTCAAAATATCTTGAAGGAATTTACTGCAAATGATGAGTTTTGGAATAACGAAGTTGTAAAATAATGAGTAGAGGTTGAGAGAGAATTCAATGCCAGGGCGCCATTAATTGCTTGCGTCTGTCATATTATGCTTCTTCATTTTGGGCTTAATTATGGATCCGAATTCCTGCAAGTGAAAAAACAACTACAAAGAGTGCGGTTAAATTTTAAATGACATACTTTTCTTTATTTTTATTATTTTTTATTTATATTTTATCTAATTAATACTGAAAAAGGTGTACTGAATTATAAAATTGCACTCGATCTCTGCAGTTATTTTTAAATTAATGATGAAAAAGTGTGTGAAGAAATATAAAACTGCACTTCCTGTAATTATATTTTTCACTGCAGGGGATCAAGTCGCTTAATTACACTTTTGGTCTTCTTAGGTAAAAAATGTGAAAGAGTCAGCTCAATTTCATATTTTTGCGTATGCAATAAGAATTCGGTTTTCAAGATCATTGTAATTATTGGTTTGTTGGTTTTTTTTAATTTTTATTTTACAAATTCAGCAATAGGTTGTGTGTATCAGGAATTTTTTTTTAAAAAAGATAGAAATGGAATTGGTTATTTAAGTCGAAAGATTAGATGTTTTGAGCTGAGAATCAAAATTATATAGATTCTTTGATATCACACCACACATATTTTTGTTTGTAAATTAATACCCAATATTAAAATGTTTTATTCAATACTAAATTGATAAAATTAAAAAATAATTTAAATTTTTCATAAATGAAAAAATAATTAATTTATAAATAAGTTAAACAAGCAAAATTCAACCTATTAATTATATAAGGCAATTTAATTATCAACTTACTAATTTGATCATTTTCCTAGTGACTCAATCACCGGTTCAATTTTTAAAATTATGATATATGATTTAATTAATCATATATGAAGGATATTAGAATAAAGACAAAACATTTATTTAACAAGATATTATTTCATAATTACAAATTAGAATAAATAATTATAGCTTATGATCGTAACACTTTTTTAAAACAACTAATAAGTTTGTTTATAAAATAAGATTAGATTATTAATGTTAGGTTTGGATCGTCCACCAACTACTAGACAACCTATCATATCTTAGATTTTGATGATTATAAAAGTATAAGTTATTGATGGACTATTAAGATATTATTAAGTGAACATGAAGACCTTCTACATAAATGAGCTCACTTGTTATTTAATCACCTTCCCCACCTCTAGTAAGTATGTGTTAACTCATAAGAGGAAAACAATTTTATTAAGATATATTTAGCATTTAACGCGCTGCTAAATTTAGTGTTTACACAATGAGTTGTTTCTATATATGTCTATTGAACTTAAATCATTTATACGCTTCATTTTATATCCATATAAGTGATGTTCAACAAAATACGAAAGGACTATGTTAGTTACAAAGAGAAGTGCATGATCTCACTTTTCGAATTTCATTTTTTCATCTCTTTATTTAACATTGTTAACATTTGAATTTAAAGAAATGACATAATAGAATGAAATAGACAGAATTTACAGAATATTTCTCAAAGGTCACTTTTATCATAGAAGAGGAGTAGATGCACTTATCTATACTATTATTCTTATCTCTCCATTCATGGCACACCATATGTTTTCACCCCTAGCTATGAGACAACGATCTTATCAAGGCTCAATGTTGATCTCATAACGGATCCTTCAGTGAAGTCTAAAAAAGACATCTCTTACTCAAGAAATCAACAACAAAGTGAAAAAATGAATAGATGTTTTCTAAAGCAAAATTATGCTAAATTAGTGGATGACACACAAAGCACTTAAACTTTTCATCCTTTGTCAAACAATGTTTATTTGTATTTTAGCTTAATTGTATATTCACTCTTTGAGTGCTATTGAATCATTCTATTCATTCAAACTTTTGTTTGTGAATGTTAGGAATGACTTAGTTTAAAGAATACTTAAATGTTCTTAGATTTAAGGGAAGTCTAAGGTGTGTCAGGAGTGACATATAAAATACTTGTATAACTAGGAGTGATAAAATAAAATATTTGTTTGTAATCAAAGTTTTGATTAGTAAAATCCTTTACAGTTATATAAGGAGAACTAAATGTAACTCTATTTGAATTAACCAACGTAAAACAAATGTTTCTACTTATCTCTTAATTAAGCAAGTTGTTTAAATATTTTTTTAAGTTCATCTTGACACACTTACTCATCAAGTGTTTATTTAAAAAACTTTTTTGAAAATCTTATTTACTTGTAACTAGATGTAACACACTCTTCATCAGAACTTATTTTTTAACTTAGTAGGCGACATTGTCTATATATGTCTTTCTAATCTCAGTGATAAAAAAAACTATTATTTATAAAAATATTATTATCTTTTATTAATACAATATTTAACCTTTCTTCTTGTATTATTGTTGATATTTCAACCAAGAGAGCACATTATGTCCTTGCATCTTTGAGATCTTTGAGGAATGATAGTATAAAGAATATTTTGTTAAAATATTTTTAAAAAAACTAGCACAACTTTAATGATTTTTTCTCTCCTCTTCTTAACCAAATATACAATGTCTAATTAAAATCTCTCTTCTCCCTTCCCTTCTTTTTCCTTCTCTTTCATTAAAATTTCTTTGGTCTTAAATAATTTTGTATTAAATTTTTATATTGTTTTAAATTCTTTTTTCTCAACAATAAAATGTGTGGATTAATTAATATCAAATTATTTAAGTTTAATCAATCATATCAAATTAGAGTTTTAGAAATGTAATTATATTAAATATTACAAAATAGATTTTTGAATATGTAATTAAATTAAATACTAAGAAGAAATTGTGGTTATCCATATAATAATTCTGCTTAAATTGAGTATAATTGTTTCACATAATAAATATAATAAATATCTATGACCATGTAAAAAAACACTTTTCTGCTCAAACATCACTAATAAACTATCATAAATTAAATACAAATATATTTTACAAAAGTAATATTTTTAACATGTTTATATGAATAACAGTAATACATAATATGTATGAATATAATTTCTTTTGAATATATATTTTTAAATATTAATATAATTTTTTGTAAAATTAAAAATAAAATTAATAAAATCATTATAATATTAAAAAATATAAATTATAGACTTACTCCTCAGTAAAAGACACCAATTATTACACCAAAAATAATTAAAAAAGACGCGACTAGAAACATCGTTTTCAACAGGCGGACACCCGGAGCAGGATAATAATACAAAGAGAATTACTCCACTAATTACGAGTATTTTCCAAACACTAATTATAAGAGAGCATGTGAGGAAATAATTTAACTAATATAAAAATTTATATCATAAACGTAAGTTGTGACTACGAAATTTATATAAATAAATTAAAAAATTATTTTAACGAGTCAAAACAAAAACTTTACTAAAATATGTTAAAGATTATACATTAATATAAAATATTTTTATTAATTTAAATAAATTCTTCCTAAAACTAAAATTATTTTTTTTTAAAATTGTATTTAATAGTATTCATGTATTTATTTATCATTTTTAAACAACATTTTTGTGAGTTTACTAAATCTTAATAATAAAAATAACAGTGTAATTATTTAATACGACCAATATAAATATTATTACACTTTTAATCAACTAAAAAGTATTTTACTCGTGACTGTTAAAGTATTTAGTATAATTTAATAATTTTTATTATTCACGAAAATTTATAATTTATTGACAACATATAAAACTTTACACTTCCTATGTATTTAAATTACATTATTATAATAAAATTAGTTAAAATTACTATTAATACGCTCTCTAATAGTCTGTGTAACCCACACTCCGTGAATCTATCATGGAGTGAAATTCATATTAGTCCTATTAATTCGAGAATGAGATTTATCAGATTATTTTTAGTGGAATTGACATAAATTTAACTTAATAACAAAAAATGTGTAAAAAAAAGTGTGATTTAATTAATAATAAAAAAAATTATCAATACACTTTTTTAGATACATTATTTATTATTGAGTGAAATTTATTAAAAATTTTAAAAAATTAAAATTCATTTCTTATTTAATGAATCTAACTCAGGTCGATCTAAACATGAGATGTCACACACCTATCTTTTAGGCTCATCAAAAAAATGTTATTTAGTATAGTGACAATTAAGATGTGTCTTTTACTTGGTGAATCAAATTTAAACTGTCATATAAAAATCATTGTTATTTTTTGTAAGACACTTAACTTTTTCGATTACTTTTGTCAATTTTTAAAAAGCCACACCTCAAAAGTCACTTTAAGCTTGCTTGAGAATATGTTGAATCAATTTTACTCACATGTAATTTTATAATTTTTGATAAATTTTGACTAAAGTAAAAAAATGTGTTAGAATGTATGACTATAATTTTTAGGACAAAATATTTTTTTCCTCAACTTTTGATGTTTTTTGTTTTTAGTCTTTAAACAAAATTTGGTCTAGTCTTTATTTTTATATTTTTCTTTATTTATGTTTTTAGTCTTTATTGTTAAGTATCATTGTTAGGTGATGATATAATAACCATATAACTTATCAAGTGACTTACTAATATGATGTGGCAACCACATATCAAATTTCAGGGCAAATTATATTTTTACTCATTCATCTTTTAACAGAAATTTCTCATAATAATTAGTCTTTCAATAATTATTGATCTTAGTCCCTTAATAATTTTTTGATTGGTCTTAATCCTTTAACAATTTTTGTGACTGGTCTTAGTCCTCTCATCTTTTGTCCATCATTATTTCAAGTCTTTTTCATCAAGTATTATGTTAAACGACTATGTTGTAATCACATGACTTGCCTCATGGACTACTAGTATGATGTGATACATGATACAATATTGATGGTTCAAGATATTTTCTAATAGTTCTAAGGTGCTAGAAGTTTCCTAATGATATAAAATTACTAAAAAAAATGATTCAAGGGAGTGAAGTTAAAAAGAAGAATGAAAAAAAAAACAAGAAATGTAACTTATAAACCTTTCCAAACCCATGGTCTTCAAACCCTTTAGATCCCTAGTCCCTAACCCCACTAGCTAGTACTCTACCTCCTTAGGGAATAGTCACATAATAATAACATTATTTCTAGTAATTTTACATCGTAAAAAAATTATAATGCCTTAGAATCATCAAAAAATGTTTTGAAGCAACATATCACTTAATAATTATATTTGATGAGAAGGACTAAAATTTATCCAAAAAAATTGTCTAGGGACTAAGAAAGATAAAAAAAAACATTTGAGAAACTGAGACTAGTAAAAAAATGTTAAGGAATTAAAAATAAATTTTGTAAAATGTTGTAGGACTAAAAGTAATTTTTGTAAAAAGATAAATTACTAAAAATGAAATTTACCTTAGAATTTGACATGTGACTGTCACATCATCACTTAATAATGATACTTAATAGAAGAGATGAATAATATAAACAAAAACATAAAAATTAAGATCGGTCAATTTTTTGTTTGAAGACTTGTACCTTTTGGTCTTCATTGGATTGAGTCCAATGAAAGGACTTCATGTTTTAGACTCTTCGGATTAATGTATTCAAGCCTGAAGTTTGTTTATCTTCCGATCTCTATTGGGCTAAACCTAATGAAACTCAATGACAACCCCATCAGATAGGTCACAGGCCAATAAATGAACCCGACAAATATATCTACTGATCAACTCACGACTTTATATTTATAATATTAGAAAATCTAATTATATCTTATCACATCTTAAGTTATATCCTAATCATATCGTAATTGTATCTCGTGGTTTTTTTCTGTAAATACATATTCTCTCTCTTACTTTTTTCCAATCTACACTACTTTGCAATCTAATTCCCAATATACACTACTTGTGACTTTATCTCTCATTTTTGTTTTTTTTTTAATTTAAAATATTATAAAATATAAATATTATACTATATAATTTTTTAATTGGTTTTAAAATTACTTATTTATTAAATTAAATTTTATAATTTTGTTTTATATTTTTTAAAAGAAAAAATATACAAATAAAAAAATGGGATAAAATTAGAGTATAATTTTTGGTTACTTTGTATGTACTTTTAGTAGTTATTTTTGACTTAAGTGATAAGAATTGATATTTTTATTATTTATGGCTTACAAATATGAAAAGAAAAGATTAAAGTATCCAAAGGATAGTGATAAATGCTAAATATGAGTTATTTTTTATAATAAAAATATATTAAAAATATCTTTAAAGATATTTAATTAGCAATTTTTTTTCTTGCCAACCGAATCAGTGACAAGAATATGAACGAGATCATTGGGGGTCATGATCCAAGGAGAAAGAGGACGAAAAATGTCACGTTTCAACTCGCATTTCCACCGAGATGGACGAAGAAAAAAATGAACGAAAAAATAGAAAAAAATATGAAATTTTCCGACAACATGATCATAACAGAAACAATTGTCCCAACATATCTCCATCTTAAATTTTTTCTTTGTCAAGTATAATTGTTTAAGTATTTTATTGATGATACAATATGATGTTCTTCTGTAAATAAGTTGTTAAACAAAAAGTCCTCTCATTTTTAATCAAATCTAATGACATAAACAAATTAATTATATTTAGTAATATAATTATATTGAAAATAATTATATTAGAAAATTCAGATTTTAAATAAAAATATTCATCTAAAAAATATGCTAAGTAAATTAAATAATAAAACAAAAATAATTATATTTAATAATATCATTTTCTTTAAAAAAATTAAATTTTTTTATAAAATTTAATCTAATAAATAAGTAATTTTAAAACCAATTAAAAAAATTATATATTATAATATTTTAAATTAAAATAAAACAAAAAAGAAAAAAAAAGCCCTAAATAGTGTATATTGAGAATTAAATTGCAAAGTAGTATAAATTAAGAAAAAAAAGATGTATTTACTGAAAAAAACAGTATCTAGATGTAATCATATTTTACTTGATTATATCTCCATGAATCTTGGAGATAAAATATAATTATATCTTATCATAGTTAGAAAATATTATAATATGCTTTGGAGTATGAAATTTCTAACTGAAGAATCCTATTTCGAAATGACTAAAAATGAAAGTCACCTAAGAAAGAAAAAAATGTTTTAATAAATTTTAACTAAAATAGAAAACGTGTTAAAATGTATCACTATAATTTTTAACAAATTTTAACTAAAGTAGAAAAATGTGTGAGAGCTCTAGTGAAGTAGTAATTGATGCATATAATGTGGTAATTACCTTGAAGTGAATAGTAGAGGTTGAAAAAGGGGAGTTACGTGAGGAGAATTGCAGCTGCAAAACATGGAAATGGAAAAGCAAAAGCAATACTAAACACTTATAAGGGAGGGTGTGTGAGGGTCCCACCACAATGCAACATCACTCGTGCATGTCACGGGCTCGTTGGTGAGCCGCCACCACACTTCCACCACAAATTCATATTATTCCCTGTGCTTCATTCAGTCCCTTGAGATTGGGAAGCATTGGTGGCTAGCTAAGCGAAGCTAAAACCAAACTCTTCAGCAGTTTGTTTTTGCTTAGCTTCTTCTTCTGCTTTTGCTTTCTCCACCACCACAACCACCATGTATTCTGCCACTGCCTCCAACACTTTCTTCCTTCTCTCTTGTTTCCTTCTCTTCTGTCTCCTCTCAGCTCCTTCCTGTGTTTCCATGTTCTCTGGTAATTGTTTTTCTCTCTTCTTTTTTATTGCTTTTTTGGTTTTTCTTTTTTCTCTTTCATTGTTGTCTGTCTCAGAAACATAAAAGAAAAGCAAAGGTTTTTGAGTTTTTGGGTGGCGTGCAAAGACACCCTTTTAAAGATTCAGATTCCGTTTTCATGATGTTAGCACAAGATCTCCTTTTTTTCTTCTCTCTCTCAGATTTCGATGCAACAGCACCTCAACTGAACCCAGAAAAGGCACACTTAACCGAACAAAACGCCATCTCAGCGTGGTGACGGTTGAGATTCTCCCGTTTCTGGCGTCACCTTGAATCTCTCCGAGTCACCAAACGCAAAAAAAAAAAAAAAGTTTTTTTTTTTATAAAATATTCATGTGGGTCCTTGGATTGTGATTCTTCCTTTGACCCTCTCTCGGGGTGTGCCTTTCTGGGCTTGTGGATGAGTTGACACCTGATTCAAATGAGATTGTGTTTTGCGTGAGGACAGAGAAGAAAGAGAGATCAGAAAAAAATTGTGCTTTTGTGTGATTCTTATATATCTAGTGGTGCTAATGGGTCAATTCATGACACTTGTTAGTTCACTGGAGATGCTTGTTTGACAAGATGATTAATAATAATAATTTAATACTCTGACTGGGACATCTGAGTTTTTTGGAATGGGTAGGGTGGTGGTAGGAGGGTATATATGCTACTGCTTTATGAGGACCAGATTTTGAAATTAAATTAGTTAGCAAAAGGGAAAGAGGATGATGTAAGTAAGTATATTGTTTTTGATGGTGACAATTGTTTTTTTTTTCTTCTTCTAAATTGTGTGTATGGCTTGATTAAAGTTAGAAATAAAGGGGGGAAAGAAAACGGGAAGAACAAGTTAGCTTTGTTTGTTCTTGTTGATGGATGTGATTGATTGCGTGAATGTGCTAAGTACCTATTTGAAATGAAATGATTAGGTATTGAGACAGGAGATTTAGAAAAAAGAGATGATTTGTTTCCACAGATTCTAAGAGACGAGGCAGTTGCAAGGCTTTATGAGCTTGGGAAGGTACCAAATCTAAACTCAGCTTTACTTTGTCTGATAATTTTCATTTATATTTCTAATTTATAGTCAAAATAGTGCATATGAATTTCTGTTCTTGACCTCAATGATCCAGACCCTTACAGGAAAATGCTGATAACTTCAATGTCTGCCAGTTTTAAAGCATAACATTGAAAGAATATGCAACATTCTGTAATCTAAATTGTTTATTTTATTGCATACACTGTGCTGATTATTCTCATTCAGTGGCTGGTGGACCATGAATTGTTTATTCTTCTTGGAAGTTAATGTTGCTTTTTGGATATACAGGTGAGTGATGCTAGTGGTTATTTGGAGAGGACATTCTTGAGTCCTGCATCCATGAAGGCAATTGATCTTATTCGTAAATGGATGGAGGATGCTGGTTTGAGAACGTTAGCCTTCTAACTTGTTCAACTCTGAATAATTTTTCTGAAGAATTGACTGATGCTTTTGTTATTTCCAGTTGGGTGGACCAAATGGGAAATGTACATGGTCGAGTTGATGGTGCAAATGAAAATGCTGAAGCTTTATTGATTGGATCTCACATGGTGAGGCATTTATTCCTGCAATTTATTTTAAACAAAATTGATACTTTCCTTGACAGTAGTGATAATCCATTTTAATGATGGATACTAGGACACTGTTGTTGATGCTGGGATGTTTGATGGATCACTAGGAATTGTCTCTGCAATATCTGCCGTGAAGGCTATGCATGTCAATGGAAAGCTGCAAAAGCTAAAGCGCCCCGTTGAGGTTAGTCAAGTAACTGATACAAGTTTGCAATAAAAGTACTGGTTTGTGCTCATTGCTCATTGATTTATTGTATCCTTTTGTAATAATGTTGTGCATTGAGAGAAATATGTATATGGAAATGTTGAACCTATGCTACTGTTTTATTGATGACATTTTATCTTTCTAATGCTGCAGGTGATTGCATTTAGTGATGAAGAGGGTGTCAGATTTCAAACTACTTTCTTGGGAAGTGGTGCTATAGCTGGTATTTTACCTGGTACAACATTGGAGATATCTGATAAGAGGTTTCACCTAGGAACTTTCTGGTTACATTTATGGGAAAATTTTGTATGATCAATATATTTATTCATAGACCTCTTTCAGGGAGGTGATGATTAAAGATTTTCTCAAGGAGAACTCAATGGACATTACAGAAGAAAGTCTTTTAAAGCTCAAGTATGACCCAAAGTCTGTTTGGGGTTATGTTGAGGTATAATAAAAATTTGCATTCTTCATCTAGTGCTGTTTTGCTCAACAATTTCACCAATAAGCTCATGAAAATTTGCTTGTGTGTTTATTACGTGCTGCAGGTTCACATTGAGCAGGGTCCTGTGCTAGAACAAGTTGGTTTCCCACTTGGTGTGGTTAAAGGCATAGCTGGGCAGACACGATTGAAGGTATACAAATAAGTTTTGCTAATATGATGTGTTCTAATGCTCACAGTTGCTCGGATCAGTTATGGTTGTTCCCTATGATGGAACAACAAGATATAACTGACTATTCAAATGGTCTTGCAACCAAACAAGGCTTTTTAATCTTTTCATGCATGACATATGATGTGAACTTGTCACCAAAGGATCTGACTCCTTTAAAGTAACTCACTTTAGAGGGTAAAGTAAGTTGTCTCAGTTGTAAATGAGAAAATCAATGGTCGATATTATATGCACATGCATAACAAATTACGAATGTGTTGGAATATCAACTATTGATTTTTTTGTCAACAACTAAGATTATTACTTTAATCCTTACTCATTTTTCAGGAGCCAAATCCGTCGTCACCAAACTACCTTTTGTTATTTGGTAAAATTTTCAACATCAATGTTTGTAAAAGACATTTGTAATAAAATAGATCTATCTACACACTGTTCTTGGTTGGTTTTCTAGTATTTCTTGCTATATGTATATGTGCTCTTTGCATGTGTATGTGTTGGTTTGCAATTCACACATAAACAACCATGCAGGTTACAGTTAGAGGTTCACAAGGTCATGCTGGAACTGTTCCAATGTCCATGCGCCAGGATCCTATGGCTGCTGCTGCGGAACAAATTGTAGTCTTGGAAAGCCTCTGTAAACACCCTGAAGAATATCTTTCTTATGATGGTCATTGCAGTGATTCAACAGTGAAATCACTGTCAAGCTCACTTGTTTGTACTGTTGGGGAGATATCAACATGGCCAAGTGCCAGTAATGTCATTCCAGGCCAGGCAAGCAATGAATTTCTAAAATGCTACTGACCCTGCAATCTCAAAGTGGCCATGCTTCATCATTTCTTATTTTTGATAGTTTATGCCCATGATGACAGTGTGTGCCTTGACTTGTTGTAGGTTACATATACCGTGGATATACGAGCGATAGATGACCTTGGACGTGAAGCTGTTATCTATGATTTATCGAAACAAATTTACCAAATATGTGACAAGCGTTCAGTTTCCTGCATTATTGAGCACAAGGTATTATGGTTGGCCTTCTTTTAGTTTTTTCAGTTGTTTTCTGAATTGTACTTACAATCAATGACTTTGTTCTGTTCACCTCAGCATGATGCAGGTGCTGTGATTTGTGATTCGGATCTAAGTTCACAGCTCAAGTCAGCAGCTTATTCTGCACTCAAGAAGATGGAGGGTGACATTCAGGATGAAGTGCCAACATTAATGAGCGGAGCAGGGCATGATGCAATGGCAATATCTCACTTAACAAAGGTAACATATCTTTGTTTTCTGTTTGTAGTTTTTGAGATGTAATTTACTCTGCAGAATCTGACAATGAATGAGGATTTGAACAGGTGGGAATGCTGTTTGTGCGTTGTCGCGGAGGCATAAGTCACTCTCCACAAGAGCATGTGCTAGATAATGATGTCTGGGCAGCTGGTTTAGCAACCTTGTCATTTCTGGAAAACCTATCATAAGTGATACGGTAACTGTGTAAAGCAATAAATAGATATTATAGCTTGTAATTATAGGTTAATTTATTGAGTTAATTCATGAGTTAACTCTTTTCTTTTAGTTGCTTGTGTCTTATAGTTTTGTAATTGAATTTTTGGTTTTAGTTATCCTGTTATCAGGAAACGGCTCCAAGTTGTTATGCATGTTCTTTGCCAGTGTCAGATTAAAACTTATGACTGATTTTATTTTTGAATTTAATAGGTATATACTATTTAGTGTAAATGTCATCAAGTCATTTTAGGACAGTAGAAATCAATCTTGGTATGACTTGTAAGGTAGTTAGTATAAAAGTAAATAAACTTGTTATGCATAACGGTTTATGATTAAATTACAATTTAAAATATGATGCATGCATGCAGTATTTATTCCCACACAAATGCTTAGCTCTCTGTATTGGAAGTTGAAAAAAGTTACCTAATACATGTTGCTTTACGAATTCAAATTTGTTTGTCAAATCATTAAGAAAATCTCTTTTTGGACAATGTTTTCTTAATTGTTAATTCATTTTTGTGATTGATTCTTTAATTGGAATGACATGAAAAGTGACAAGAAGAAAGGACACCATATTGGATTCCATACTTTCACGAACATTGAGTATTTTATAGGGAGAGTATTGGTACGTAGAGTTGCAATGCATGGGACGCGTAAACTTAATAATAATTAGAAAATGATTGTTCTTCCCACTTTGACTCTGGAATCCTAGCTCTAAAACTTAATAAAAAATTCTTGCCGAATAATTTTATTTGGTACAAAAATAATTTCCACCATTGTATTATGTCCAATCAGGTGTTAGATGATTCAACATAAAGAAAGAAAGGAATATGACTTGATATTGGTGGTCAAAGTATCAAATGCAACCGTCAAAATAAAGAAGGGAACATGAATGCAATCATATTCGGATTCACATAGCCAAAGCCTAAAAGTAATTCGTATAAACTTTGGATATCCTCTCATGTTGTTTAGGAGCATGATACAATTATGTTCAAGAGAGAAAGAAATCTTTATTAAATAAGAACGCACTATGGTTGATTGTAAGACTCATTAACTATTTGTCATCATGTTAGTTCAAATCCATTCGACTTTCAACATTATTGATTGTTGCCATGGAGAGATATTGTTAACTTGCAAACTGGAATAGGTGAGTGAGGCTGAGGTAGAAGATTGCATTCATGGACTGCACAAGTGTACGAGAACCGAAGCCTATTTTGTCTGGTCAATTCGATTTGAGAGGTGGATTAAATAGATGCATGAAAGACGAAGGAGTTGGTTGAGTGGAGGAAGACAAAATCTCTATCTAATTAGTCGTAGGTTTGAACTTACACTCTTCTCTTTGAAGTAAAATATATGTTAGTTCTTAAAATATACACTTTTTTTGAGTTTGAAGGTTTTTTCTGTCTTAAATAAAAAGATGATTGCATGAGTGAAGTAAGATAGAATCTACATCTTGTAGGTTCGAACCGACACTTGTTTCTTTGAAGTAAGATAAATGTTAATTCTTCTTAAAATGCTTTTTGGGTTTGAAGGATTTTCCATCTTAAACAAAGAGATGATTGAATGAAATGATTCATGGCAAGCATGGAGCATGGCACATTGGTCTTGTCAATGCTTTTATCAACCTTATTAAATTTAAGAAATTCAATAACAATATATTGGTTATAATATATATATATATATATTAACAGTATGTTAATAACAATCCTTTTACACTCAATGATAGTCAAAGTTAACAATATATGTCATCTCATATACCTTTAGTTTCTGCAGCACAAGAACTTTTTGATTTGGAGATGCTATATGACTTGACATCATCGGGTGAAAAGAGAAGCGTGGGTAAATTAAGAAAAAAAATCTGCTTATAATGTCCAAGAAAAGGATAACTGTAATCACAACATAATAAAGAAAAAGAATACCACTTCAATTGTTTATAGGAT
Source organism: Glycine max (assembly GCF_000004515.6). Taxonomy (NCBI): domain Eukaryota; kingdom Viridiplantae; phylum Streptophyta; class Magnoliopsida; order Fabales; family Fabaceae; genus Glycine; species Glycine max. Next base: position 13,138,955 of record NC_038251.2, on the reverse strand, counting down.
TCATATCCTAATTCATAAAGGATTCATTTCCTGATGCAAATAAAAGTCACTCATTTAATTCAAAATTCAATTAAAGAGATTGATAATTTAATTGAAGAATTTAAGTTCTTTTCATTCAAGGGATTAAAGTTTGAATATTTTTATGATTTGATAATAATAATTGAATTTTGAATTAAATGAGTGACCTTTGTTTATACAATGAGATGATTTAATGAAATCAATCTCAAAGAAACAATAAATTGTTGCACTTTCCACGACTGAAGCATGATATATATTGCAGCAACTAATTGTGTCACATAAAATTGAGAAGAATTTTAGAAGTGATATAAGTAGAATAATCCCACAAAAATATTTTGTGACAACAAGCCAGTCATTGCATTGAGTAAAAATTCAATTTTTCATGGGTGATTCAAGCATAATGATATTCAATTTTGCAAGATACGAGAGCTGATAACTAAGAAAGAAGAGGAAATTAATTATTGTCTGAGTAAAGAGCAAAGAGCAAGTAACAAATATTTTAATGAAATTATTAAAGATCAAGTTATTTTACAAGTTGAAAAAAATGCTGGAGATGATACAAACTTGATTTAAGGGAGACAATATTAGTTATAAAAAAAAATTAAATCAAGTTTAAAAATTATCACTGCCTAACTGGAAGAGTTTAGAAGTTTTGAATTCTAAGATTGTAGCTCAAATAATTACTATTGCATGGCGACACCGTCTTTGTTTTGGCACAATCATTTGCTTAGACTTTAAGTAGTACAACTAGTGCCACCGTCATTAGTTAGTCTTAGGCATTAAGTTTATAATATTTTATTATAATTATTTGCCTATAAGAGGCACCTCCCTGTACCACATTAGTAATACAAATGAGATTAAAAGTGAATTAGAGTGAATGAACTTGTGAGAATTCTCTTCCTCTAGTACTAAGTGGGAGAGTGTGTTTGCCAAAATTCTTCTTTCTCTCTCGTTATTTCTTCCACTGCGCGTGTGTTTGTATGATTGTGGGTTTAATTTATCCCACTGTTAACATTCACGAGTAATTTAGTAGAAAAACCTTTTAATATAAACGTAATTGAAATACAGGAAAAAAAAACAAATTATTTTAAAAAAATTGACGCTCATTTCTCTATTAATACATTTTTTATTTATTGAAAGGGGTGCAAAAACATTGCCATGGAGATGAAGATCCCACCTATGTTGAAACCTACAATTCTATTTTTTTTTTTTACTGAACAACAACCCGTCATTGATCTGCACCATACTTAAGTTTATTGCAATCCAAAAAAGAAAAAAAAAAACCAAAAACATGGGGGACCAATTAAAATACCCATGGGAAAAAGATAATCTAAATCTATAGCTATTAATACATTAAATACGAGTTTTTTTCCCCATTGTAATGCAAGTAATAAGACAAATACATATCAACTATCTAACATTAAAATCACTCTCAAATCCCAATTTAGAAGAAAAAAAAGTGAAATTAACTTTTCTTTATATACAACTCACTAGAAAATGTAAGCCGTATGCTTTCTATGCTACATTGGTAGCTTCAAAACTAAAGGTGTTGAAGTGTGTCAAGATGAACACAAGTGACATGATGTATAGAGGGTGATTGTTATTGATACAACCCTTTTTTACAAAGTGCACACCCAATTTTAAAAAAAGTTTGGAACTACTCTTTTATCCCTCACCCCTCCTTATTTTGTCTTCATTTCCCTCACACACACACACACCCATTTTCTTTCTCTTCCTTTCTAACTCCTCTTTCATTCCCTACTCCTTCCTCCTCTTCCTCTTCGGGCCACCAATCGCTATGCACGCCATCGTCTAGCCGACCACTATTGAGTAACCCACCTTTGCGGTATTTTATGGTAGCCAAATCATAGGTAAGTTTCTTTGACCTTTTTCGTCCATTTTCTTCACTATTAACTGTATGTTTGGTTTGCAGTTGAAAATACTGCGATGCACATTCCAATGGATAGAAGCAAAGTGAACACAAAAGCAAGGGTCTTGATTTGTCGAAAAAATTACTTTTGTCTCAAATGTAATTTTACAACATATTCCCAAACATGCTCTAAATGATGCAACAATAATGCATTTTTGTTTTGGCAGCCAAATCAGAGGTGAGTTCCTTTGACCCCCTTTGTCCTTTTTCTTCACTATTAATACATTTTCGTTTTGATTTTTGAAGAATTTCAAAATGAAAATGTATTTTGTTTTAAAAATTTACAAATTCCAAATTTATTTTTTTATAATTTTTTTTTCAATCAGTGCAGTTACTCTTTTTATTTTATCTGGTGAGGAATGAGCCCCAATAAACAGGTATTAAAGCTATAATTGTAAACCACAATATAAAAGCATTGGTTTATAATTAATTATTTTATTTTCTAATAAGATTTATGTGTGTTAAGGGTTTTTTCGTTTGGTTAAGTGTACTCATGTTTTGAAGTAATAATTGGACTTGTGTTCAAGTCGTCTCTTAAAGGACTAATGTATATTAGGATAATTAGGAATTAAAAATCAAAGTTTGTAAGAAGTATTTATCAATTGGTTGTGTTGAATACCTACAATATAAAGACTTAAGATTAAGAACAAATAAAAGAAATAATTACAAAAATGTTGTAAAATTTAATGCTTTTAGACAAGGTTGAACTTGGTTTTTACCTTTATCAATGCAATGATTCTCAATATAAATTAGTTAATCATACATTTTATCTTTCACAGTTGCATTTTAACCCTAATATTATAGGTGAAGAGTTTAGGTTATTTAGATTAATTCTTAATCTCTTGGTAAACCAATCAAAATAATCAGCCTTAACGTTTAAAAATTAAAAGCAATCTAATTAGTATTGACCTATGTTTAAAATTAATTCCAATAAGGTATTCTTCGTCAATTTTAGAATAAAAGAGGTGTTTATCGACTACGCTTGTGACAATAAAGATGTAGTATATTTTTTTTTTCTCTTCGCCCAATATGCTACCCTTGGGCATATTAAGTTATATGTTATGCTAGCAAGATATAACGATGAGATCTTAGTGTGCTTGCATGAATCAGATTCATCAACCAACTCTTCTAATGATGAGATTGTCATTGGTTTGCCTCAACCATAACAATTAACAAAAATTAAACACAAAAATATTACATGTGCTTTTATGAGTGCCACTATATTGGGCTTGTCTTATTGGTACTATATTTTCCTACCTATGTCCCTCTTATTCATCACACGAGGAAGAATTGAAAATATTATTGAATCTTTCTCTTATTGGTATATTGCAAGTGGCCGTTATCTTTTTGTTCCATGCATATTATTCACTTCGAGTAATTTCCCAGTCTATTTACACCCTTTTAATGAATTTAATTAAAATATGCTACTGTTTTTTTTTTTTTTGCAATGTGATCTAATAATAGATTATCATATATAATAATCGATTTCATAATAAGTATTTTAAAAATTATACTTGTAACAATTTCTAATTAGTTAATGACAATTTTTTTTACATTGACAATCATTTTTAATTTATATTCAATGTAATGTTTTATATAAAAAATTGTCATTTAATTTCTTGATTAATATTATCTCTAGTCCTTTATATAAAAAATATTTTTTTTATCCTAATTATAAGAAAGATAAATATATTTTAAATGTACTAATTTCTAGTTTTTTTTTAATTTTTAATCCATTATAAAGTCTATCTCGTTCATTAGTTATACAAGTGAATTCATTCATTCATTGACTTATTAATAATATAAATCATTGATTTTTTTAAAAAAATTTATGAATAGTATCAATTAATATAGCCACTTGAATCATTTAAGTTTATGAATATTTTTAAAATAAAATTTAAATTTATGATATTATTAATTAAAATTAACTAATTTAATTATTTTTATTAGGTTTGATGAATTATTTATTTCTTATATAAACAACTGTGTAACTGCTTATCATATTGGTTAACTACTCTTGTTTCGTTTTAATTGTTAAATTTCTAAAGAAAAAATTATTTCTATTTATTTGTTATATATAAGTTTCAAGTTCACATTAATTATTTTTTTCAACCATTATACTCTAGTTTGTGTCTCAATCTTTAATTAATTTACAATGCATCTATTTGGAATGAAAAGAAAAAAAAAAAATAGGAAACTATGTGACTATTTTATTAGGTTCAAGAAAATTGATTACATTTCTTAATTTATATTTAACAACCTTAAATGTCCGTTCAATAGAATAAAAAAATGAAAAAAAAAGTTAAATTAAAATAGAGTATAAAAATATAAATTTTAGGTTATTTTATGATTTTTTTTCATCCTCTCAGAAGTATTTGGAAAGCAAATCCAAGAATCTAATGTGTTATGAAAATAGTTAAAATGGCATAGATTTGAGAGCAATCAAAACGTGATTTGGAGGGCAGTTCAAGTTCCAGGCCATGGTTTTGGGTCTTGGCAAACGGTATTTTTCATTGATTCTTGTTCAGCGAATACCGCAGAAAACGCGACCACAGTTTTGGAACATTTGCAAGCAAAGCATGATACCAACTCACTTGGCCTTTGTATTAATCAATGTTGTGAATTGCTTTAACCTAAGGATGTGTAAAAAAGAAAAAAAACAAATTGACAAAAATCCAACAATTCTTTTAGAAAAATTGAACCAAAACTCTTTATGAATATGCAACTTTAACAGTAATGGTAATAAAGAAAATTTATCTATATTTTTATCCTGATATTTAATATTTCTTTTTATTTGATTATTATAAAAAAATATTTTAATATTTATCTTAATTTTAATTTGTCTTTATCCTTTTGTTCTTGTTAACTGATATATCTTAATTATTTTTTAATTTTTTCCATATACTTCACTATAATTTATAATATTACAAGCACAACCATTAATAAGCTGTAATAAATGAAAAATATATATCGAATTATATTTTTGTTCTTATATTTATTATTTATATTTTATTTCATTTTATTAAAAATTTAAGTTTATTTTAATATTATAATTATTTTAAATCATCCTTATCGTTTGTTGGTTTTAACTGAATATTTGAGTCAAAATATAATATATTTAGGAATTAAATTACTGATAATTATTATTTAGAAAATAAATTATTAAATTCGATATAGTATATGCACAACCAATAATAACTAATAAGAACGACGTTTGTTTTTTAGGGAATAATAAGAACGACGTTGAAAATGGTTTTAAATAGATAAATTAAATTAAAGCTTCATTTTATACAAATAATAAACTAAAAATGATTTTTTTTACCTTCTAAAAATGAATTTTAATATAAGGAAAAAAAAATAAGAAAATAATACGGGAATGAATAGGTTATTTCTTTTTAGAGAATAAATGGTAAAATGAAAAGTTTAAACCAAAATTAATCAGAGCAATAACATCAATGCCTTTAAGAAAAATAAATTAAAATTTTGCTCAAAACATAAAATCTCATTAAATAAATTTCTTTATCGGTGTCTAATAAGAAAAGGGTCAGTGATGAAAATTGCAGCTAGTGCGAGGAGTAGAAACTAAATAGGTGGCAGCTGCAGACAAAATAACACGAAAAAACACACCACCGCGAATGGATTCTTACGTTAAAGTTTCATGTTGTCGTGTAAGAATTTTATATTTATTGTTTAACAAATATTTCATAGAAATAATTTAGACTAAATAAAAAATTATTTCTATGAAGGATTAAAAACATTAACATTGACATGTAATTCTAAATTTTAATATATATAGTGAGTTTATTAATTTTATCATAAATACTTTATAAATTGTATCATGAATGATTCTTGACTGATTGATGATAATATATAAATTTTTTTACAACAACAACTGTTAAATTCATTTAACAGCTATAGAAAATATCTAAATATTTTCTGGTAATTTTGACATGACAGTTTCTGTTAAATATTTATATGAAAAACTTCGTTACTCATAATATTTTATTCTAACAGAGTTACCTCATGTGAAAGAGAATTGTAAACAGGAAAAGTAGTCAAGTAAAGTATCAAAAAAGTCTGAGAAGAGGGAAAAAAAGAGAAAAGAGAAATTTTATTAAATATAACAAATCTGGGGTTTCGATGATTTCCATTTATACACACAAAACCATCCTTGGGTTGGAGAAGAAGGAAACAACATAACCGTCCAAAGCTTCTCTCTCTTCCATTTCCCACCTATAAAACTAGATGGAAAAAATACACACTGTGCTTCTCATGATGATAGTGTAGCTGAAGCTCCTTCTGCAGCAGCATTTATGATTTGGACACAAAAAAGTTCCAAACTTTTCAGTTCTCTGAGTTTCTGGTAAGAACTGGATTCGTTTCCATGTGTGATCGTCAGAATTTGAATATACTATTTTGTGTATGATAATTATAAAATTCAATGTTTTTGTTGATATGTTTTGTGGGTGTTGACCTAACCACACTCTAGTTGTGCTTGTGCATGTGTGTGTGTCTGTGCTTTCTGGGAATCTTATTTTAATGATGGATGTTTGTTGAATCGATCTTGCCTATGTTGTTGCTCTAGTGTTTTGTTTTGAATCCCATGTCTTATTGGGCATTTTCACAAATGACAAATCTAATAGTTGTGACTGGTGAGTACTCATTTCTTGTTCTGATTTCTGAGCTGGTTTAGCCACATTGTTCACCCCAAGTTCAATTTGACTCAATGTCAGTTATGATTTTACTTTTACTTTTGAAAAGCATGCCTGGAACTGGAATTAAGAATGTGGGTTTTATTGTATCCATGGGTTTAGATTCAAAAGTGAACATCTTTGTGGTGTGTGTGTTTTTTAATATGCTATGGTGGGTTGATTTCGGATTCAGGACTGTGGTCAGGATATTATAAAATATGCTGTGGAAATGGTTGCTCCTGCTTTTTCCTTTTTGTTAAGTAATTGGTAATTTGCTATGGCAATCTTGTATATGCATTGTTATGTTTTTCAATTCACCTTATCAATCTTCGGTAATTAGAGGGTCTGTTAGGGAGGAACTATTCCTGATCTGAATGAGATATCGTGTGCTTAGGCTAAATAATGATTTATTTTTTGACTTGGGATCGATGATTGTAAATTTTAACAGGAAAGTTTTAGCTGACAATGTGTTTTTGTGAATCTGTGAAACAATTATTTTCATCATGGGAGTTGTGTGTCAAAATGAGACTGCACTTAGATAGCCAACCAAACAAAAAGTTCATGTGAGATTTGTCAAATAATTTCTCAAAATGAACCAGTTAACTTCCTAAAAGCCGTGTTTGATTACCATTTTTCAGAAGTTTAATGTATTGCTATCATTTGGCATAAAATTATTACCAAATGTAGGTCACTGCTAGGAATGTCTAATCTGAAGATCTTGTTTAGGTTGGTACTTGTGGTTGTTGCTTGACTATCGAACATCGAGGCTATATGATAATTTCACCATCTAAGTGTAAATTCAGTTCTTTGTTATGGTTTTACCGCATTAGCAGATTATTGTTTGTCCTAAATCTTTGTCCCCTACCAAAAGATTTCAATTCAAGATCTTTTTAATATCCCTGAATCTGTAAGTTCATTCTGAACTATGTTACAGTTCTGGTTTAGTGATTTCCTTACATTTTTGTCATGTATAATAGTCTTTGTAGCTGAGGTATGGAAATAATTTCATCTGGCTTCATAAACACAGCATCTTTCAAGGACAGTATGGTGTAAGTTTGAAACTTTCATGTTTATTAAAATGCTCACTGTAATTTAAATTGTTTTTTCCTTTCTGAGCAAGTGCATATCACTATGTGCACTTTTATAATCACTTGTAGCCTACTGAATAAATTACTTTATGTTTTCTGGTTGCAATGTATGTACCCATGACTACGATCATATTTAATATCAGACCCAGGTTTTATCTAGTAGATCACATGTTTAATAGTTATTTAAAATTTTCTATTTGTGCTATAATATCATTTACAGTACCAAATTTTCCTATTGCTCTTGCCCTCTCCCTTTTACAAACAGCCAAACAATTTACAAAGCCTTATCATCATGTAAGCTCTTTCATAAGTGAATTTTCTTTTGAATTTAACTAGCTAATTTTGGAATCACATATGCAGACTTATCAATTTTGAAGGAGTTCAATACTTTGCCCTATTAGTTGGTTCTGTGAAATTTGTATTGGCATTGCTACATCAGAAATTCTTCCGAACAATCCCATAATCAACCATGTCATTATTGGCTAAACTACGTTGTGTCACTATAGATGTCACTGGTACCCTAATGGCTTACAAAGGGGAGCTCGGTGACTATTATTGCATGGCAGCCAAAGCTGCAGGCAAACCATGCCCAGACTACCAACGTATGCACGAGGGTTTTAAGCTTGCATATAAGGAAATGGCAAAGAATTATCCATGTTTTGGGCATGCAGCCAAAATGCCAAACATTGTGTGGTGGAAAACCTGTGTGCGAGATTCTTTTGTCAGGGTAAGCTATATGTAAAGTCATTATTGTGGTTGTATAATGTATTATATGTCATGATAGCCAAGTTTTTGTTTTACCTGGGCACACAAGGAAAGGTAGCATATTTAGTTTGGTTCTAAATTTGTCTTCAGCAACAATGAATGCACTGAACTAACAGGTTTAACTCCCTCCTTTATTGATGTGTTCAGCTGCATTATAAGCTACCAAAATCGAGCATTGAATTACAAGTTCATGATATTTGCAATCTCACCTGTTAAAATCATCGAGAAATTTTGTTCTTCTGGCAGGCTGGATATGAATATGATGAAGAGACATTTGAGAAAATCTTCAGACGTATATATGCATCCTTTGGTTCATCTGCTCCGTATACTGTATTTCCAGACTCCCAACCATTTCTTAGATGGCTTCGTGGAGAGGGTCTCAAAGTTGGTATTGTGAGCAATGCTGAGTATCGATATCAAGATGTAATTCTTCCAGCTTTGGGTTTAAACGAGGTAAATTTCATTTGTTTTTCTAATAGTTTACTATATTACATTGTTTCAAAGACTAATCAAATACTTAACCACGGGGTGGCATAGTATCTCATTCTTGAACATCTCAGTGCACCTGTTGGAAACGTTACTAGAGGTCCGCGCACTTCCATTTTGAAATGCAATGCAATCATTAAAGATTTAAAGTAAATTATATTGAACTGCAATCTATTCAGTACTAGAACTTACTAATCACTACAAGTGTTTTTGTTCTTCTTTACTGCACTTAACGATGTGATTATATTGAGTCATGACTACGCATACCCCAGAAACAAGAATGTCTAATTGTTATGTATGATGTTCGACGATGCAGGGATCTGAGTGGGATTTTGGCGTGTTTTCCGGCCTTGAAGGTGTCGAGAAACCAAACCCGAAAATTTACGAGATTGCACTTGAGAGGGCTGGAAACATTGCACCTGAAGAAGCTTTGCACATTGGGGACAGCATGCGCAAAGACTATGAGCCAGCTAAGAGCATAGGGATGCATGCACTATTGTTGGATAGGTTTAAGACCCCAGATGCTGTGGAATGGAGGAAATCTGGGGCAGTTGTTCTTCCTGATTTATTGGCAGCAAAAGAATGGCTGTCTTCAGATAAGTCAAATTGCTAGAGATCAGATAATGGCTCTATCTTTGCTCAAATGTATTTAAGTATCATCTTCACCCCTCAAATAGTATTACCGTGGCTTGTGATATTCTACCATTACATATGTGGCTGAATATTTCTCTCTAGAGCCATACTTGAGAATCAGATGGCTAAGAGTTAGATGTAGCTCAAATCCAACTTTGCAATACAAATATATTCGAAAGTTACTCTCTTTTCCATAGGGTTCTGTGATTTTGCCCGGTTACAAGCATATCAAATTTGGATACTTTTATAATGGGGTTGTAGATGTTGGGTTACTTGGTAGCACCTAGCTCAAAATTTGACTCAGTTCCTTTTATTTTCCATCATTTTAATATTTTTTTTTGCTAAAATTAATAATTTTGTTAAAAGAATTTTTCTATTTTTTTTTACTAGTGAATCAAATTGAACCATGAATCAAATTGAGCCAAGACTAAAAAAACTAAACCATTTTTAATAGTGCATCGAACCAGAGAAATGAACCGGTTCGGTTCTATTTTTAATTTTGTTTCAGTTTCGTTTTCTCGTCAAAGGTAAAGAGGTTTTCTTCTAATGTCCTTTACGTAAAAAGCTTCCAAAATCAGAAAAGATGTGTAGCCCATACACTGCAGAGTGAAAAGTAGAAAGATGCTCTGAAAAATATTACCAAGTTAAATTTTTTAAAACAAAAATAAAATACTTTTTAATATATTATATTAAATCTTATAATAAATAAGATCAGTAGTATGACAGTTCGATACTAAGATTGATGATGTAACGGAGACAATTTTCATATTTTGCACTTATAGTTGTTGATTGATATATAATATAATTTTGTTTACTTATAAAAAATATATTATTTTATGTTGTAGAAATTAAATATTATGTTATATTTGATTTAGTTTAATGTGTAATTTTGTATATGATGTTAATCATAATATTTTCTTCAAGTAAAGTTATGAATATTACTATTTTTATAGAAAACTATGTAACTTATAGTATTTAAATTTAAAAAATATTATATAATTATTACTGATTTAATTATAATTGAACCATTAAACCCTGAATGAATAATGTTAAGGCCTCACTAATCAGATCAATTTGAAAAACATTACACATCTATATGAGTTGGATCACTAACAATCTGAATAAAAATTCTTGTTTTATTCGTTGAATCCATGATATTAGGTCATTTTTTAAGTTTATTTTTTCTTAAAACAATTTTTTTAATAAAATATTTTTTTTCTGCTTTTAAGGTGATTGTTTAAACTGTTTTTTCTTTTTAAAAAGTAAATTCTATATGTTTTTTAAACTGACTTTTTTCAAAAAAAAAATAATTTTTAAGAATTTAAACAAACTCATTATTTTTCGTATAACGCATTAATTACTATGTGTCTCCTTGTTCTTTATTATTAAGGCTGAATTCTCCCAACTGTGTTACTACTAATCGTATCTAAAATAATGTATAATATATAATATTTTTTTCTTGCATCCTTTACTCCACAATTTTTTGACATGGCTATTAGTTAAATTTTCCAAGAAGTGCTAAAACATGCTTTTGAACATATTTCTTTTTATCTATGAGAATCAAAGATATATACTAAAAATTTATTAACAACTCATGTTTAACGAAATGAATTAAGTAACCTTGGTGCTCTTGAACACATCCATTCATTTATTGTAACATATTCTCTGTTAATGATTAAAATATATTGTAAGTAAAAAAATCATGAATGAGACTCTAAACTAAAAACTGAAACGTAAATAATTATAAATAAATTGAACCAATAATAATGTATGTATTTAAATAAGTACAACAGTGTGTGTTGTAAACTATAATCCAATATGATAAAGAATATATGACTATTTTCTCTCTCTCCCACTTTATTTAGCATTTTTACTCTATTATACTAATTATCGGTTATTTAGTAACTAATTAAGTAGCAATTGTGTGAAATTTCAGATATTTTGTGTAGAGGAACAAAGAGAAAGATAAATAAATAGAAGATAAAGTTTCCACAAAAAGAAAAAGAAGTTAATTTAAAGAGTTGGTCGAAAATGCATTCCTTTCTTAGCCTTACCCAACCGCCACTCCCTTATCCTTCTTCCCTCCAAACCCATCCCCTAACTCTCACTCTCCCCACTCCTCCTCCGACCACCGTAGAACGCCGTTCTCCGTCGCAATGGATCGACCTCCTCCGCTCCCAAACCCACTCCTCCTCCTTCCGCGACGCCATCTCCACCTACGCCGCCATGCTCGCCGCCCCCGCACCCCCCGACAACTTCGCCTTCCCCGCCGTCCTCAAGGCCGCCGCCGCCGTCCACGATCTCTGCTTGGGAAAACAAATCCACGCGCACGTCTTCAAGTTCGGCCACGCGCCACCCTCCTCCGTCGCCGTGGCCAACTCCCTCGTCAACATGTACGGCAAGTGCGGTGACCTAACCGCCGCGCGCCAAGTGTTCGACGATATCCCGGACCGCGACCACGTGTCGTGGAACTCCATGATCGCGACGCTGTGTCGCTTCGAGGAGTGGGAACTGTCACTACATTTGTTCCGGTTAATGCTGTCGGAAAATGTGGACCCCACTTCGTTCACGCTGGTCAGCGTGGCACATGCGTGCTCGCACGTGCGTGGTGGGGTGCGGCTCGGGAAGCAAGTGCATGCTTATACTCTGAGGAATGGCGATTTGAGAACTTACACGAACAATGCGTTGGTAACGATGTATGCGAGATTGGGCAGAGTTAATGATGCTAAGGCATTGTTTGGTGTTTTTGATGGTAAAGACTTGGTGTCATGGAACACTGTTATTAGTTCGCTTTCTCAGAATGATAGGTTTGAGGAAGCGTTGATGTATGTGTACCTTATGATTGTTGATGGGGTTAGGCCGGATGGGGTTACATTGGCGAGTGTTTTGCCGGCTTGTTCGCAACTTGAGAGGTTGAGAATTGGGAGGGAAATTCATTGCTATGCGTTGAGGAATGGGGATTTGATTGAGAATTCATTTGTTGGGACTGCATTGGTTGACATGTATTGTAATTGCAAGCAGCCTAAGAAGGGTAGGTTGGTGTTTGACGGGGTGGTGAGGAGGACGGTGGCGGTTTGGAATGCTTTGCTTGCTGGTTATGCAAGGAATGAGTTTGATGATCAAGCATTAAGGTTGTTTGTTGAGATGATTTCTGAGTCTGAGTTTTGTCCCAATGCTACCACTTTTGCGAGTGTTTTGCCTGCTTGTGTGCGTTGCAAGGTGTTTTCGGACAAAGAAGGGATCCATGGTTACATAGTGAAGAGGGGATTTGGGAAGGATAAGTATGTGCAGAATGCACTGATGGATATGTATTCGAGGATGGGAAGGGTTGAAATTTCAAAGACGATATTTGGTAGGATGAATAAAAGAGATATAGTGTCTTGGAACACGATGATCACTGGCTGCATTGTTTGTGGGCGATATGATGATGCGCTTAATCTTCTGCATGAGATGCAGAGAAGGCAAGGAGAAGATGGGAGTGATACATTTGTTGATTATGAGGATGATGGGGGAGTTCCATTCAAGCCGAATTCAGTGACCCTAATGACGGTGCTTCCTGGTTGTGCTGCCTTGGCAGCATTGGGTAAGGGAAAGGAAATTCATGCTTATGCTGTTAAACAAAAGCTGGCAATGGATGTTGCCGTGGGAAGCGCATTAGTTGACATGTATGCAAAATGTGGTTGTTTAAACTTGGCTAGCAGAGTCTTTGATCAAATGCCTATAAGAAATGTTATAACTTGGAATGTTCTTATCATGGCTTACGGGATGCATGGGAAAGGGGAAGAAGCTTTGGAGCTTTTTAGAATAATGACAGCAGGAGGAGGCAGTAATAGGGAAGTAATAAGGCCCAATGAAGTGACTTATATTGCTATTTTTGCTGCTTGTAGTCACTCTGGGATGGTGGATGAAGGCCTGCATTTGTTCCATACAATGAAAGCTAGCCATGGGGTTGAACCTAGAGGTGACCATTATGCTTGTCTTGTGGACTTGCTTGGCAGATCTGGTCGAGTCAAAGAGGCCTATGAACTGATCAATACAATGCCATCCAATTTGAACAAAGTAGATGCATGGAGTAGCTTGCTTGGTGCCTGTAGGATTCACCAGAGTGTAGAATTTGGTGAAATTGCAGCAAAGCACCTGTTTGTCTTGGAGCCAAATGTAGCTAGCCATTATGTTCTAATGTCCAACATATACTCCTCAGCTGGACTATGGGACCAGGCATTGGGAGTACGTAAGAAAATGAAGGAAATGGGAGTAAGAAAAGAACCTGGTTGTAGTTGGATTGAGCATGGTGACGAGGTTCATAAGTTTTTGTCAGGGGATGCTTCACACCCACAAAGTAAAGAACTCCATGAATATCTTGAAACTCTGTCCCAAAGAATGAGAAAGGAGGGCTACGTGCCTGATATTTCATGTGTCCTTCACAATGTTGATGATGAAGAGAAAGAAACTATGCTCTGTGGGCACAGTGAGAGACTGGCAATAGCCTTTGGTCTTTTGAATACCCCTCCAGGAACTACCATCAGAGTTGCCAAAAACCTTCGGGTTTGCAATGACTGCCATGTTGCCACTAAAATCATATCTAAGATTGTGGACAGGGAAATCATTCTTAGAGATGTTAGAAGGTTCCATCATTTCGCAAATGGAACTTGCTCTTGTGGGGATTATTGGTAAAAGAAAGTGAATAGTAAAATATTTTTTTTTTCTAATTTATTCATCTCAACTTTTTCCTTCTTTCATGGGCAAGAAGTTCAGTTGAGATCATGTATTATTGCAAATGCATAGTTACATAATTTGGATAACTAAAATTCCTGTATATTCTGAATCCTTGACTGCAGAATCTCCCAGTTCTGTTACTCTACAATTTCTTACGAGGCTTATGCAGTACATTAACGCGTTAGGTATATACTTTTTTGAAAGCCGCTACTAATTTCTTGAGTTAGACATGACAGGTTGACAACCTGGCCACCAATAGAGATAATTCTTGAGCAATTAAGATTTCTGTAGCGTGTATCGATCTAATATATAATTTTAGAGTTCCTAATTTCATGCACGTTTGAATTTTATGTTTACATTTGGTGTTAGAGCTGTGTTTAGATGAAGAATTTCCAAATGACAAATTCAATTCCAATCAATTACAAAATAACTTGTTTGTATTATAAAATTTTGCAAATAATTAAATTTCAGAACAAATGTTTCTCGTGTTTGTTTGTTTCTCTCTCCTCGCATGCTTTGTCTCTCTAGCACACATTTCAACCATCAATTCCAGCATAGCAGCACAAATCTAACCACAGAAATCAAATCTTGAAAACTTCAACAGATTTCAAGTTATCTTATGTTAAGGAAGTGGATTCATTCGTAGTCACTTCTAGTCATCAATGGAGGTGTTGACATGGTCAAGGATCTTGCGAAATTTGATGGCATTGACGATGGTGACGATGCACTAAAAGTTCTTCACAATGTTTATGGCTACGTGATGAATGAGACATTTGTAGAGTGGAGGCACAACAACGGAACTCAAGCTTGAATGGCTCAGCCTTGTCAACCACCGTTGCACCAATCTTCCACTAAGTCACGGAGAGTGAAGAATTTTTTAAGTCCCACCTATAAGGGGAGAATTTCAAATTCCTTATCTTAACAAAGGATAAAAAATTTGTAGAATTCTTCAAATTGTCTCATTAAACATCCAAACGGAACAATTTAATTGACAACAATTAAAATACCCAAAAAAATACATTACTCTCTCTTTAAATGCTTCATCCAAACATAGGGTAAATGAATTAAGAACTTAACTGAATATATTTATGTTTGATAACGTTAATTCCTTTATGCTGTAAAAAAACCTTAATTCCTTTATTTAGCGTTGTTTTAACATAGTTCATTTTGATATTTGGACTCGAAATATGAAACTTTTTTCGGTTGGCGTGTTTTCCTTCGCATGATTCTAAATTTTATTTTTTATCACGTGTCTTTAAGAACTTGCCATTATTTTCGTATGAACTTTAGGGCTTCACAATTTACAATTTTGTTTTCATGGAAGGGAAACTGGTTTATGTTTGGTCTACGATGCATGGATACGATACTATATGTATCTGATATGACAATACAATTATTCTAAAAATATATAAGATACAATATGTGTAAGATAAATGTTTAAAAATATATAAAAATTCATAAAAAATGATAAATATATAATTGTAATTTTGCAAATCTAAATTAAAAACATACTTCTTGAATATTACTAAAAATAAAATTATAAATCATTGTCATCATAAATTACTTTATATTATATACATATAAGAACAATATATCAATTCTATTTCTACCTGAAAATCATTCATAAAGGGAATAATTTTCATTTTTGGTTCATTAAGGGAAAATGCTTCTATATTATATATGTTTACATGTTTCTTGTAGTTGTATTGAACTTTCATAAAATGCTTTAAAAGCTTGGACACTTCACCAAGTATCAATGAAATATCCAAAGAATATCAGTATTAGATACGCGAAACAAATTAAATTATTGGTGCTTCATGGATTTGGATACTTCATTGGTATGTATGGGTGAAGTATCCAAGAGTATTAGTATCGGATACAGATATGTGAAGCAAATTGAAATATCCGTGCTTCATAGTTTCAAGTAGAACTGTTTGACTCATGGTTAAACAAGTGAATTGATAACTCAGTCCACTGATTGATTTGATTTCCAGTCTGAATTACATAAATATAACTATGATTTTACACTATTTTTCTTTTTTAAATTTGCTTAGAACTTGATCAAGGAACGGCACAAAAAAAAGAAGGTAAGGCACAACAGAGTGAAGAACCTGCAATTAATGGATAAAGAGCATTGTTTTTAGTGACACAGAATTACAGGTATATACGACAGTGTTACAAAATTTTCCTGACTATTCTCATGTTAGTAGATTGGGATCAGAACAGTATTTGCTCTTGATACATCTCCAATGCTTGGAAAACTTTCTCCATGAACAATTTCCTGTGCAATCTATACCTGCATATGTGGCATCCACAGTGAAACTATAATTAGAGGGTTTAGGGCTTAAGATCTCAAGGAAAATAAAATTTAAAAAGCTAGTGAAACTGCTAGATGATGTAAGTATGGCATACTTTATTGCAGCTTCAAGTGTCCTCGTAGCATCTGCCATTGAATCTGCAATCATGATGTGTAAGCTAAGAATTAGCTTTTTGTCATGAATCTCAGCTAAAGTCGAAATAGTCACACAATCCTGAAGCTTTCGGTAAATTTTGATCTTATAATTTCATAAGGTTGAGTCAATCCTTGAGGATGGATCGCATGATTATTTTATAAACCTTAGGTGATAATTTTAAGAGCTTCACTACACAAGTGGTTGAGCTTTTTACCCAATTGGATTTGTGTAATTGACTAAAATCCTAGACAAAAGTACTACTTAGTGGATTGCAGGTGTCAATTGGAGCTCAAGGGATTCAGCTCTCCATAGAACTGATGAAGCTTATGCAGAAGATATAATTGTAATCATGTAGAGTTGTAGCCTCAACTCGATGTAACTTGTTTTGGCAATGTTGACAAGACTGACTCAAGGTCAACCAGAATATCCCCCAAACATTTTCTAGCCCATGTGTATTACTGATATAAAAGAAAAGTCAACAGGTTTATGTATACATATTCTCAGAAAGCAATCATATTGCATAATAAAATTATTATGACAATCAGTTCTGTGACTCTACTTTCTAGTGTAAGGATATGAATGCCAAATTTACCTAGCAATTTCTGGTCTTGCTTAGAGGTTGTAGCAAATTCTGCAAGCATCTTTTGACATTCATCTTGCAACTCCTTCGCAGCCTTTCTTTCCATGCTAGGGATTGGAGGCACATCCCCATCTGACCAAGTTGGCAATGTTCGTGCTGCAGCTATGACTGCTCCATCAACAAAACTATCTCCGGCTTTTGACAGACAATCTGCCATAAATTTCATATTGATATCCTAAATAATGCCAATTTGAATAGACAAAACTGTAACATAGAAGATTCCAGAAAGAAAATTCATATTGCCCATACTATTATGGTAATACTCTTCAGGAAGGCCAGATATATTGAAGATTGACAAGAAGGAATCCAAATGAATACGCGCATTGCCTGAGAATTTGATCTTGTCCCAAGGATTCTGCAATTGTAAGCAACTCTGAGAACTACATTTCAAAATTCAGTAGATCTTAAAACCAAACACGTATAAGTTTACATGAATTGTTCATTACAAAAGCAATCAAATAACAAAATCATGATATAATAATATAAATACTTCAATGCATATGGCATACTTTATAGTGACCATGGACAAGTCTTACAGCATAATGAACAGATTTTCTTATGTGAATTGGGTTGGATCTCTGGTGAATTTAGAAAAAGCACACAAAGTAGCATGTTGCAAATGGAAGTACATATCAAATGATTATAAATATCAAACTAAAATCGTTCAATAGGATTTTCCTAGAGTTATATGGAAAACTACTATCTCTGTCAACATTGAGAGTCTAAGGTTAAAGTTAGAGTGAAAGATGGAGTTAAGACTTAAGAGTATTGAATGAATGCTTAAAGTGCAGCAAATAACTATGGTGAGAGGAGTTAGAAATACAATGAAGGAGAAGCTACACATTGTTGATGTTGCTTAAAAGAGTTGAGAAAAGCTGACATGGTGGTTCCACAGCCAACACTTGAGAATGGTTGACAGTGGCACCTATAATGGGCTTTCAGTGTGTGAGTTTTCTTCACCCCGCCCCCCTTTAATTTAATGCGTATTTCCGTGGGTCTCAGCCCCCAAATATGCATGATAAAGAACAAAAAGATATAGAATATTCCATTCATCAAGATTTAAATGAAAAGAAAATTACCACGGGTGATGAAAATCCATATCTTTGCATGAACATGTCATTCTTCTGAGCACTCATGTAATTAACTGTCATCTGTTACAATTTTTGACAGCATAATCAGAATAGAATGTCCATGTCTCAGTGAATATTACTAGGGTAATTAACTGAACATGTTTTTCACAGAAAAATCAAATGGTTTACCTCATCTCCCTTCCTAATCTGCTGTCCAGCATTTATAAGAACCTCAAGCATCCTGTCCTTAAAACGCCAATGGAAAAAACAATTTGGCTCAAATGAATGGTTCAGCATATCTGAAAAGTAAGACCAAATTAGCAATGACCTTAGTTGAAAAGACATCTTAAGTAGGAAAAGTAAACACTGCCACCACATGTAATATATACAAATAAACTTTTACACATTTTTGCCCACTTCTTTTCCTCAACCATATTGTTTTTTTTTATTTGTTTCCTTCTAGTAATGTTTGTTTACTTGTTTTCTAATTTGTTGCATAAAAATGTGAAAACTGTTGAAATTCTAACAAAACAATAAACAAATTAAGCAATGACAATGAATGGATAAAGATTTCTTTTTTTCTTTTGAGAACTGGAAATCAAATCAAATTTAATACAAAAGAAAGTCAATGATGAAATTAAGAGTTAAGAGATTTGTTTGATTATAAGAGTACATAAAAAGTATCATATTTAGTCAGAGTAACTAAGGTGAACTGAGCTCACCAGCATAAGGAATCAGCATATTTGCTTCTTGATTTAGAGCACCAATTCTCGTTTGCATGTTAATACATCGTGACTGTGCAATACCTACTGCCCAAGCAAACCTTTGAGGATCACGCGCAAGACGCTTTATTTTAAGGGGTACATCACTGTGCTAAATGAGATTAACACAATTTGTTAATCCATTGTAAGTTTATGTACAATGGGAGACTAACAAATTTGAGAAAGAATTTGCTCCTTACCCAGTTATTCTCCCAGAATTCTAAGGATCGTTGTTGCTGTTTTCTAATAGTGGAAGCAAGATCAGGATCCTGCAGCTCCAAAAGTTCCTCCTGGTGATACAGATCAACATATGAGATGTCATAAAACTATTATTAAAACTGTATTGTACGTTTCAAAATATAGCAATTCTAAAATGCATGTGAGTGAATACAACAAAATCTTAAAATTGCAAAGGATTAATCCAGGCCAACTCAAGAAAGTTGATATGTATGTTGTGGCTGTCAACCAAAATTTATGAGTTATCTTTGACATTTCCATAAAAAATACAAAATATAAAAACCTACAATGACTTGAGTTACAACTTACATATTGGCAAAGGAAAGCTATTAAAATTAGTCAAGTGCAATCTGTAAAGTAAAATTAGTTGCTAAACTACTTTGCTCCAACCTGATTTTTGTGTAGGCCAATCAAATATCTTAAGATAAGAACCAGGTAAAGCGTCTCTCAAGTCTATGTAGAACACCAGAAAGAAAATAAGCAACTAGCTCATATATTATTAAGAATAATTACTTTTCCTAGTCTTAAAACATGATCCAACTTCAACACAGAAACTGCACATCAAAATGCTTTCAAGGAAAAAACCTGGAAACAGCACATTAAGTGGGAATTGAAACATCTACTATGTACATGATCTCCATTTGATATCAAGAATTGATCAGTAATAATTTCGAAAAAGGAATACCACAATCAAAACATGGTTTAATGATGCAAAACCAGTTTGTTTTATGCACACCTCTGAAGCAAGAAGTAAGCTAGTGCACTCATCTGCACTCGGTAAGAAGTCGCCATACAATTGCCAAAAGTTGCCTTCACAGTCAAATGCATATAAGAGAAGGCATGCTAACCTTAGGTCCCAATCTGTCTGCCACAAAGATTTGCACAATTACATTAAGCAGATAACCAGAACATTTTTTACTTTTGTAGCAGGTACAACACAGTTAAAACAAAGGGTGACACATTGGTAACGTATGTATTTATCATGAAAAGCGAAAACAACCAATTGGTTATATCTTATTATGAACAAATGAACTTAGAAGAGAATAGTAATTACCTCTGGATTTGTTGAGTTGATAATATCAAATATTGGATGATCCAAGGGAATTATATCAGGGAAAAACATCCACGGGAGCTTCTTGCTTATGGTTAACATCAATTCAAGAGGAATTTCCATTATAACCTGCCCAAGTACAACATTAGGGAAATCATCCATGGACAGCTATTAAGAATTAAGAATATAATAAAACATAGGCTTAATTATACTTTTTACCCCTTACATTTTGGCGAATTTTACCTCAACAAATTAATTTGGTGTATTTTACCCTCAACATTTTAAAAAACTTGCAAATTTTACCTTTCGTCACTGAATTGACGTGCCATGCTAAAATAATTGCACTTTTTACCCCAACTTTTTACTTTTTAGCAAATTATCCCCAACTTTTTCACTTTTAGGCAAATTTTATCCCTAACTTCATACTTTTCAGTGAATTTCACTTTTACGCTTATTTAGCATGTCACATCATCTCAACAACGGATGGTAAAATTTGTAAGTTTTTAAAATGTTGAGGGTAAAATGCGCCAAATTAATTTGTTTGGGGCAAAATTCGACAAAAAGTAAAAAGTTGGGGTAAAAAGTGAAATTAAGCCTTAAAACATATTATACAAATAGTTGTGCAAAAATTCTAGAAGTTGACTTTATGTGCAATCATTTTCACTTGTGCCACAACTAGCAGTTGGAAAGACTTATATCTCTGGTAGAAAGTAAGTAGAGTAACATCACTTATAGCAACTAACAATATTAAATGAAGCTACTTACCCTTGCTCGGCGAAGAGGCTCTACATCTTTGGAAGCATACACTCCAAAACCATCTGGCCCTTCTTTAAACTGAACTCCATAAGCTCGCATACTTCGGACATAACCAATCTTGTAGAAATCAGGATCAGCGGGCTCCAACTAGAGGAACAAATAAATTAACAAAATAGAAAATAAAGAAAAATCACAATAAACATCTCATTTAAACAGAAACCCCTTGAAGAATTCATCCAAATGTTGGTCGTTCAAGAAAGAATGTACTGAATCCAATATCTAGAATTATGAGCATAAAAGCAGATCAAATTAGAAACAACACTCATTCTACCACATTATGTGGTATAAACATAAAAACACGTCAAATTACAGAAACAGCATTCACTGTAACATATTAAGTGTTAATATCATGAACATAAAAGTACATCAAATCTATTTACTTGCTATATATTAAAACCATGTGCCAGTTCCCTATCACCTTTGTTTCCCGCCCATGCCCCCTACTTTGTTGTTGTTGTTATTAAAATTATTATTATCAATTAGTTAATCAATTAATTAAGACTTCCGATAGTCATAGCTATCTGTAATCTCTCCATTCCTAACTTCTTTCCTCTGAGTTCCATATTTTGCCAGCATCTCTTTTAGAGTTCTCCTGCTTTTGGTGTAAGCCTTATTTTCGCTCATTTTTTTCTGCTTCTCACTATAAGCTCTCTTTTATTGCCACATTTTCCTACTTCTCACTTTAAAACCTGTCATGTTCCCACTTTTTTCTACTTTTCTTAATCCCAATATGCACATGTATCTATATCAACTTCTTAGTATATAACAGTCATGAACTATATGGATGGATTTGGCGCATACATTGTCACTGTATATTGACAAGCCATTTTGTTAAATGCATAAAGACAAACGCAAAAGTACTAGTCATTGAAAAAGCACTATATTGATTCAGTTAGGATAAACTTCTCCTTAAACATTTATAGGAGAAAAAAATAAGAAAGTAAAATGAATTAAGCTACTTACGCAAGCTAAAATCAACTTATACACCTTAGCTCCTAGATAAGATAGATGAGAAAGTTTCAATAAAAGATAAGTACACAAGTTTTTTTTATTAGCAAATGTTAGTTTGTTAGCAGAGGAGATCAAACCCACGACCTTTCCCCTCTTCCCTTCTCCCTTAACCATCCAACCCACATTATATCTCCAAGTTAAGTACATAAGTTGATTTTAGCTTAAAGTTCAATTCAATTTCTTTCTTATTTTCTTTCCCTCTAAGTACTTATGGAGAAACTCATCCAAACATGGCCTAAGTGTTGTGAACATGAAACCACATCAAATTATGGAAACTGCACTCACTCTAACTGCTCCTAGATGTCAATTACTACCAAACCATCAAAACAACAACCAACAAGCAAATAAGCGAGGGACAAATAGGAAAAAAACCAAAAAAGTGGAATTTACCTCAGACGATGTTGTCTCTTCAACTTGGGGAGGCTGAAACAGGGGAAATGGGGGAGCACCAACCGAAGCTCTGATGGGTCGTGCTCTGTTTTCAGCACGAGAGCCGAACGAGTAACTGGGTTTCCACAAGAAGCCACGGCGCGAGCCCTTGAACTGTTCAGAAAGAAAACAATGTTGGTAAGAGGTGCAGATTGAAGAGACACAAAAAGGGTGCGAAAAAAGGAAAGAAATTGGAACCTGGGTTTTGGAGAATAAGGTGTTGGTTGGTTGATAAAGATGAATAGAAGAAGCCATTGGATATTGAAAATGGAAAGAAGCGCAAAGTTAAAGCATGTGTGCGAAGTAGTAGTGAATGGTGCGATGCAGCATATGCTAGTGACAAGGTAGAGTAAACAGAGGAATATGTATAGAGAAAACGTTATCCAGTCTTCGGTTCCAGCAGCATAAGTCAAGCGACTCCGTGCACAGCTCACTTCCATTTGGGTTGGCATTAAGTTTTACCCTTAAGAAATTTTTAATTTGGGCAAATGACAAATTTCGTCCATGTATTTTACACCCGCTATGATTTAATCTTCATATTACGGAAATGATCAACAATTTATTTAATCTTCATATAATTTTGTTAATATTAATCTTTATTTTCATTAATATTTTGTCTGAGAAGTAATATGATAATTCTCCTCGCAACTTAGGGATTCGGGGTCTTGCGGTCGGAGAAAAATTCTCCACGGGAATAGGGATGAAAAATCCCCCGAGCTAATTCTGGGACGGAGACTATGCTCCCCGCCCCACAGGATCCGCGTATCATCGCTATATAAAATTTTACTTATATATCCTCGTAACTTATAATATGTATAACATAAATATAAGGGTTAATATAATATTTTACTAGTAAAAAAATACAAAATAAAATTATCATATATATATATATATATATATATATAAGTATTATCTCAAAGTCACAAAGACACAAATATTATCCAAATCCTAAAACGTCGCATCAAACATTCAGACGTCGTTCCTTAACTTTCTTCTTCACCTTTGTTTCTTATTCACTACTTCACCTTCGTTCCTTCTTTACTTTTTCACCTACTTGGATATTTTTTGGATGCTTTTATGCTTGTGTGATTTTATTACTATTATTATTGATTTATTTTATTATTTTTAGTCATGTTTTAAACTTAGAATTAAACCTAAAATTTATTATTGTTGAAAAATTGAAATAAAACAAAAAAAATTATATTTTTTTGACATTTTTTAATGTAAAACGGAGTTCCCGCATGTCCTGCGGGAAGCCGAGAAACGGGGACGGGGCAAAAAATACCCCCACCACGGGCAACAAGGACGGGGACGGGGAGCGGGGGAGTACTACCCACCCCCACCCCACGCAGGTGCCATGCCTAGACACGCGACAAACTCAAGTGGCAAAAGTGGCAACATTGGGCCAAGGATCTATGGACCACATTGTCGATTTTATCTTAGGCACACAATAGTACCATGTGACCTCCACACTAGATTTCTTCCTAAATTCCCTCTACAACCCTTTTCGTCAATCCGTCACCATATGTTGACATCGAAGACGATTTTTGGTTGTGACATCTCTTTTTGTTTTTTTAGCCCATTTCTTCTCCCACTCCTTTCTCTTCTCTTTGGCACCATCGATATCCTTCGCATTATAAGCTCCCTGGGAATTTATGAAATGATGATATCAAGGACTCATTTCATCAAGGCATTCCATAATCTTTATTATCTATTTTATGCAAATAATGTTGTTGTCTATGACTACAATAATGTTGCGTATAAGATCCTTGGGGAGCATGCATGTTTGAATTTCCCCAATCTCAAGGACCCACGAGGCTAGAATTTGGGAGCCATGAGGTGATGATGGTTTGCGATGGCGGGAGAAGGAGAATGAAGGGTAAACAATAAACTTGTTGTTTGGTTCTCCATGTCAATGTTTATCATTGTGATGTCAGTGATGATATTAGTGGTGGTGATTCGCAACAAGATGATCTGTTAGAGTATCGCTTGAAGTTTTGCACAGAGCCTTTGATGGCAAAGAGAAGAAGGAGAAGTGAAACAAACGATAGAGAGAATAAGTTTTCACTAACATTTTAGTCCAAAACATTGTGTGTTGATGTGGAATGTCCCATACACATGTGGATTTGACATGTTAGCGAGGACGTGCTACGTATGCACTCAACGTTAACAGAAATAGAAATCACTTGATGATAGGACTAAATTGTCATCATATTTACACAATTGATTATTTTCATACTACAAGAAAAAATTGACAACGAATGTAAAATAAAGGGACTAAATTAGTCATTTACCCTTTTAATTTTTATTTTTTTAGGATAGATATCTATTTTAGTCCCTAAAAGTGTGAGGTGGTAACAAATTAGTCTCTAAAAGATGAAAAATTCACATTTAGTCCTCGTATGTGCAAAAAGTGTAAAAAATTGGTTCTGCTGTTAAATTTGTGAGACTATTTTGTTATTAAGATATAATGTTCAAGGACCTATTTGATAATAAGTTACATTTTCTAAGGACCACTTTGACATCCAGTTGCAAAGTTTAGGAACTAAATTATCTGGAGGACTAACCTATTATACTTTTTTGCACAATCAGGACAAAATGCTTTCAAGGAGACAATATTGGATAAATGATGTATTTAGTCCTTGAAGTATGCATTTGTTGATAATTTAGTCCCTATATTTTTTAAATTATCAATTTAGTTCACAAATGTACAAATATTGCAACAAAACATGAAGAAAGATAAAAAAGAAAGGAAAAAAAAATGATGTGATAAATAACATAAGATTGAGAAAAATATACAAAAATGTGTAAAAATTATGATGAAAAAGAAAATTTTATTAATAAAAAGTTTACATTTCTCAATATATTTAATAATGCAAATTAACTATAGTAAGCTTTCAGTGACGATATCATCTGCTTTAATTTGTTCAAGGTTATTTGGGCTGAGCACGTGGAAGTGAATGATAGGATTGCAACAAGCTCAAAGAGGTCTTATTCGTAACAATATTGCATATGGAGCTGAAAGGTGGCTTCGGGCACTTAATAGAATGTGTGAGAGTTTTGCTTGGACTTCAATTAACAACATGCCCCCTCAAGCATCTCAACAAGGTTATGATATATATATATATATATATATATATATATATATATATATATATATATATATATATATATATATATATATTCATTTTAATTAATTAGCCTCTTTGGTCTATTTTGTGTTATACTGTATATAGGTAAGTCTATGTCATCCATTTTGTTCAGTGGTGAAGGGATTCAATGCAAGGATGAGGGCCACGAGGCTTTCTAATCGAATGGTTCAGGGTTTTTTAATTTTAGTGATTTATATAAGTTACGTGATGCTGGTTTTGCACCACCTTTGAAGGAAAACAACAATGAGATTAAGATCTCTTTCCGGAAGAACACAACACAAATTAAGTGCTTTAAAATGAATAGTAAAACAAATATAATTAAGCAATGTCTAATAAAATTTCTAAGATTTTATTTTAAAATTTACTTTTCACGTATTATTAATGTAAAAAAAAATCTATATGTCATATCTAGTAAAAAAAAATCTATTGATGTAATTTTTCAACCTACCAATTTATTAAAAATCAATATAGATATGATTTTTAAAATATCAATTATAAAAGCTAATATTCTTATATTATACACGACAATCTATTATTAGATAACATTATGCAAAAATAAATTTAGATTATTAAGTACATTTACAGTCTTTTTTTTTTTTTGTTATTGCATCAAATAAACTCTAATGAATTTTGTTCTTATATCTTCATGTAGCAGACTTATAACCGAATAGAGGGCGATGTGATGATGTTTCAAGATAGTTATATTGATCCTATGGGATCGTATATGGTTTATGCTCCAATTTCTGCGAAAAACGTGAGCATGATTATGAATGGGGGAGATTCAATGGTGCCAATTTTCCCTTCAGGATTTCTGATATCTGAAGATCACAGTCGGGCAGTTGCTGAATCATCTAATAGTAGACCAGGAGGCTCAGTGTTAACTATGTCTTACCAATTATTGATTTGTAGCAACAATAACGCATCGATTCAAGACCAAAACAGGGAAACTGTGGTTAGAATTGTCGCCTCAACACTCCAAAACATTATAACCTCTTTGAACATTTCCAAGGATTAGTCTTTTGGTGTTTATTTGTTGTTTTTGTGATTGTTAGTTATTGGATTCACTTCTTTGTCATCATGAAGACTCATTGCAGAATAATATGCGACTAGAGATTGTGCTTATTATATGATGAGCTTGCATATGGTGTTTAATTTGTTTGGTGTTTGATCTTTAGATTAGCTTTTTTTTGGTCAAATTGTGATTCTATGTCAACAAATTAATAGAAATTATAAGATTGATATGATACTTGAGCCCAACCAAAACTATGTTTATTTGTTTCTACCATATTCTCTCCTTTCATATCATGCTAGATTTCATCTTAAAACCAAATATATAATCTGCACTCTAAGGATTGAGGCTGCCCATATGGAACTTGAATATTTTTCAATACATAAATTAATTTTTTTTTTCTTCACTTTTTTATAACACAAATATTTACATTTTACCTTGGACCCTCGCAAAATTTTTTGTCCCCCTAAAAATAATTTCTGGTTCCGCTCCTGTAGCTAACATTTGCCGATGTCAGCTAATTAATATTAACTAATAATTAATTGATTCATTCAATCTTAACGATAATAGAATCTTAGTAAAAGAAATATTTTCCTGAAAATGAAGTTATAGTCACGCTCAATCAATCACTGAGAATAAGAAAATTCTAAAAGGAATAAACTTTAAAAATTTGTTTCTACCTTCTATAAAATTTTGCATGGAACAGAATCTATCAAATTTGTTAAACAGATTGGATCCTTTCTCTAATCTTTTATTTAGTTTTTCTTAGGACACGTGGATTGCAAATATCAAAGAATTTTAAAAGATTTTTTGATATAAAAAATCTTGTAGTATTGAATCGATACTCTCTTATCCGTGATTCAAATATAAGACTGAAATACATTAAATTTTGGAAAACGGTTTCCACTTCCACAAATTGAAGCTGATCAATCAATATTTAGTTGATCGGATTTCAAGCTAATCACCTGATTTTCAAAGGAATTTTGGATTTTTTTTTATTCTTAAAGATAAAATCTAAGTCTAACTCCGGGTAAAAAAGTGATACATTAAAGGTAGAAACAAATTGAATATTTCTTCTACTATTGTTAAGAGGAATCAATTAATTATTAGTTGGTATTAGTTGACGCTTTGTATCAATTGATAATCAAAATACTTAAGAAACTACTCTCAGCTTATCAAATGGTCATTCCTATTTCAATAATACCAATAATGACCAGATTTTTAACAGAGGTATGGGTGTAAAATCTTGAGCGTAAGACTAACAAGTGTTCTATAAAACTATTAAATATGTGTTTTATAAAACCTTGATATATTGGCTGCAACATGGCACTAAAGATAAAACGTTGAAAACTACTTGATAGATTCAAGATAACTTCGAGAAGATTTGATTGGTAACCACAGATTATATTGTAGGCCACAAAGAAGAACCAGAATGACATACTTGTGTTGCCAAATTTTGGTATCAATGTCGTCATATGCTGTACTCCAACATCACACGGATCCTTATTCTCAATCTAAGGTGTACATGTACATCTCAATTCTCAAAAACTCTATTTACAAACTGTGGAAAATAGAAATTATTCCTTGTAGAAAATTTCTGTTATGTATTGCAATGTTCACATAATTATCCTACAGTAAAATACTGATCTTCCTTCGCTGTCAAATGGATTCAAATCCATATAGCCAGTTCTATTTATAATCCTTCTCTCAAGTGGATTATGCAGTGCAACGGGTTCCTTTGACTATTTTTAGCTCATTATGTATGTCTGCAGGTAGAATACAGATAATGGCAAAATAAGAAGATTGTTCCCCATAAAAGCTGTCTCAAATGCAGCTGATTAGTTGAAGGACAAATTGTGGATGTAGTTCCATAGATGTTTTTGATATTATTCTCTAATCAGAATTGGAGTTTCACCTTAACAACTTTTGCGAATCTTTAATACAAAACTTTTATTATGCTAATAACCAAAGTGAAACTCCAATTCTGATTGAAAAACAATACCAAAAACACTTAAATGAATACCTTACACGGCGCCTTGTTGTCGTAAAGGCTGAGCTTCAGCATGAACTACATTATTTTGCTGGTCCAGTGGCATGTATTGTGACATGATAGCCATGATCTCAGAGTCCATGTAAGACTACAAAAAACAGACAAAGGCAATTTAATATGGTAATCTTCAATTTAACATGAACGATGCATAACATTATCTGTAGCTGAGAATGAATTAGGCTTACCCGGAGCCTATATTTGTAGAACACGTAACCGGCTAGACCAGCACCAACAACAACTGCTATGACCACAAAGGCAAGGAACCGTCCAAATTTTGATCCACTTCTTTCTGCATGATACAGAGCAAAACTCTAATCATGAACAAATTGAATTGTCTCTAGAAAAATTCAGTTACACAGGAAGAGTAGTTCAAAATCTCTTATTATCCATCTAGGATGTAAGCAACTTGTTGTAGTGGTGGGATCACAAATTGACAATAGTAATAAACTAATAATAGCAACAGATTGACTTTAATATCTTACCAATACAAACATCTTGCTCCTTTATATATAGAAGATTTCCCTTGCATTTACAATCGTAACTACCCCAAGTGTTCTTGCAGCTGCAGCCATCACACTGACAAGCACTTCGTTCCTTACATTCATCAACGTCTGAATAAGATCAAAAGATAAGTTTTTAAATTGATCTATACTTATACAAAATTGATCATACATAGAAAATATTAAAAGGTTTTTAATTGCCACAGCAAAAACAAATGTTACCTTCGCATTTATTAGTGCCATCCCCACGAAACCCAACCGGGCACTGACAGCCATTTACCTTGGAGTCCTTTATACAGAAGGGAATTCAGTTAGCCTTGAGGGATGTCAAGTAAAGTGGTAGCATAAATATTTTGCAATAACCAGAAGTAAAATGAAGGTTAGGTTATGCAGTACTGAACTGAGCAAGCTGAGAAAGTTAGTCCCTTTTTAGTTTCAGACCAACAACCACCATTGTTTATAGAACACCTTGCAGGTCCAAAAGCTGTCAAATAAGGAAGATTATATGAACATCAGCAACATCATGGAAAGGAACATATTAAAATTGCCTCTTATTGTGGACCATGAAAGACTTTTACAATATCTTGTTCAATCTAAATATACATTAGCCCATCTATAATGTTTTATTAATTTATTCCCAAGTAGCAATAGGTAATCCTGACATACAAGACTTTTCAAGGAGAAACAGGCGACTAGCTTGAATAACTCAATTCTAGCAATGCTGAAATGGGGCTTTCTATCTTTCAAAAGTTTTCTGTCTAACAGTCTAAGTTATCCCATAGCAGCCCAATACTGAATTGTCATTATTTACAAGAAATTAGTAGTATCCTCGGAATGAATAGATCTTTTGCTTATAACTTGAAAACAGATCTTTTCATTATGAAGGCAGTGCTTATAAAGTTAAAATTAACCATATAATAATTAACAAATAAATAGTAATAGTAATTCTCATACAATGCTCAACTTGTGTTCATATTTCACTTACATTTTTTTTAAGTAAATCAATCTAGACCATAAATAAGAAAGGATAGGGGGAGAGGCTCTACTGATCTTCATCCACATTTATCAGTGAAAATGCACTTGTATGGATTTCGATTACATATGAAATGAATTTTCTCAATCGTTTGACACGCATATAGGATGACTTGCAAATCATAGAGGAAATATTTTAATCTCTGGCTCCCATAGCCAACTTGTTTTATGAGAATAGAGAATAATATTTTGATATTCTAAAATAACAAGAGGGAACTTTTTAAATTGGAAAATGCATACCTTCACATGTTGTATAACCATCACCCTTATACTGAACACCGTTCACAACAGGGCACTCGCAAACTCTTCCCCTGAAAGTATCCTGAACAAAACTATAAAGGCTTAATTTGCAGCCAATCATAAGCAGACACACATGGACCGCGATGCATCATGTCCAGTGATTTTAACTTTGGGGACAAGGGATGGTAATAGATATTCCTTATTTTATACCTTGCAAGCAGTTATGTTAGCATGTTTGTCTTGCCAACATCCTCCATTTCTTTCAAGACACTCATTAGTCTCAACATCTGGTAAATCAAACCAGGATGTATAGTTTAGAATATTACACAGTAGGTTTTTAGAACTAGAAGAAACAATCACCAGTGAAATTCATATATCAAGCATACTAACCTCCACTTAAACAAACTGAAGGTTCAGTAGTCTCCTTAAATCCAGAACATACAGCCTTGAGTACAGCAGTTCTCTCCAATTTTCCTTTA
Source organism: Glycine max (assembly GCF_000004515.6). Lineage (NCBI taxonomy): Eukaryota > Viridiplantae > Streptophyta > Magnoliopsida > Fabales > Fabaceae > Glycine > Glycine max. The sequence continues at coordinate 13,107,698 of NC_038251.2, read as the reverse complement.
GACAAGATAAATTAAATCTTCAGAATTCTGATAGACTAGATATATGCTTACAAAGGGTAGTTGAATTTGACATGTAACATATATACCTCATTACATCAATAACAGATTTAGAAATTCAGTTAACCAATAAGCTAAAAAGAATAAAGTCAAGGCTTAAATATGTTTATGATCCCCGATAAATATTTAATTTTTGTGTTTACTCTCTAATAAATTTTTATTTTGCGTTGAGTATCTAATAAAACAATAATTTTATTTTTTGTCCTTGACACTTTTTTCAATTCTCGATAAATTAGCAAATTTTGTATTTACTCTCTCATAAATTTTTTTCATTTGTAATTAGTTGAGACTAAAACAAAATATTAAGAATCAAAAACAAAATTTTGTTTTATTAGGGATTCAACATAAAGCAAAAATTTATTAGAGAACAAAATGTAAAAGTTAAGTATTTATTAGAGATTAAAAACATATTTAAGGCTAAAGTCAATAATATACGGACAATAGATTAAATTCATTAATAAGAATTAGGGTGAGGCCTAAACTTCCGTGAGTCTTAACTTGTTTACTGACAATGAGACAAGTCCTTATACATCAACAGAAAAATGTTCTCCGTTACATGTGGGGAAGGTGATCATGATGGTTGATGCTCTAGTTATAAGACAGAAGCATCACATAGTTGAAACTTGAAAGTAAATTCACGGATATTTTCAGTTGCCAAGCCAGTGAAACATGAAGAACCAAAAGCCATAATAGGAATAGAGTAAGAGCATTTTTTTCTTGGCCCTTAAGCTCTAAACTCAGCAACTATGACTACTGGATTTTGATTGCCAAATTCAGCAATAGAATGCATAGGTCACTCATATACATAACTGAAGATCAGTAAAAGCATGATGTGTTCAATATACTTGACTTCATGTAGGTATTTAAGTAACCAACCTCTATACTGGACATTGTTTATAACCAACGTTGGCAAGATGGTGACATCACCGCGAGATCCTCTACCGATCTGAGTATCACAAATGAAACAAGTACATAAATTATTGAGTTACATTGTTTGCTAACAGTTGACAATTCTCTTAATTTTTCTAAAGAGATAACTATAAATATTAAATATTTGACCTGGACTTGTTGCTCATTCTTTAGCACTTCATTCTCCACATCTGCTTCAGGATCACCCATGCATTTCTTAATTTTATCCATAGGCAGATCTGTAGAATTAAGATTAAACATTAACAAAAGAAGAGGAAACAGCAGAATTCACTCACAGCAACATCAAAAGAGTAGTATTTACCTAATGATTTCATGACTTCCTCAGCACAATCCTTGCTGTATCTTTTCTCCTTCATAGAACATCTGACATGGAAATCTGTCACATAATCCCACCAGACCCATGAACGGTTGCTCTCATTGGCAACTCTATGAACACACAACTGCCTCAAATTTTCATACACCACATCCTTCCCTTCATATCCTTCTCCAAAATCCTTCTCCGGATCCGGAGCACAATATCTCCCACGGTTTATACATTGAGACTTGCACTGACTGCTAAGAATGAAGGGTGGTGGACAAAACCATGTTATGTAGTGTGGAGTGAACAAGGTGTAACCACCCCTCTCAAGAATCTGAGCATGACCCTTAAAATTCTTCACAAAATTCATCTGTTCGTCGCAACGAGCTCCACATTCGTCATTGCTGTTGGTCCAGAACTCATACTCAACCCTGCTGTCAGGGTGAGGTACTGACTCTCTCCAATCAATTCTTAGCAAAACTTCATCTTTGTTATTCAAAGCGTCTTTCAGCGTATCACCAAAGGATTTCTCTATCAGAGCCGATGGAATTGTGATCTTCTCTATGTAGCCATCTGCATCAGAGCTCTCCTCAGGAGAATCCATGGTTATCAGAGACTCCTCAATGCTGTCTGTCACCAAAACTGCCGCAGCTCCGGCCAGTTGGGCGTGCCAAACCTTCAAGGCAAAGTAACACTCTACAAGTGCAAATAACTTTCCCAGTAAGCATCACAAAACCTGGATTTGTAGAATTATAATACAAAAGGATGCTTGAAGATCCTGTGAAAATGCTTCTAATACTAGTCCTTTTGTAGCCTTTAGGATTCATTAAAAGGATCATATAACAACCCGTTTGAAAGAGCTTATTTAGACTTATCTCTGACATACATAGACTATTCTCAGCTTATTTCAAATAAGTTTTAAGGATAGTTTATAAAAATAGCTTACAACATATATGAAAATATTTTAAATTTATTTCTTCTTTGATTATAAAAACAACTTATACATAAATACTTACATGGTAAGTATTAAGTACTAATTTAATAAGCCCTTAATAAGCTGATTGTTATTCAGTAAACACTCAATTAAGCTGTTTACTCAAACGGAAAAAGAAAACACAGAGCCAAATTATGAAGAAATGAGGACTAACAGTCAAAAAAGGAAAGGGTAAAGACTTTATTTTTCTTCCTTGTGTTTGCGGATGGTTATAGTACCCTATATATTTCACTTCAAAAAATATAAGAAATTCAAGAGAAATAGAAAAATTAATAACGAAAAAAAATAAAAAGAATCAATCAATGGATGAACCTATTCTATAATAGAATATCAACGTACCAACGAACATAACAAGACTAATTTCAGAACATACCATAAAAACAGGATCAGGTAACATTAAATTAAGATCAATGAAAGGATCAAAGTCAACGAAGACAGAACCGAAAGACAGACAGATACCTCCACGATCAAGGAGAACAATAGTGGGACGATAAGACTGAATTTTGAAGGGCTTATCGCCCTCGAAGTTCTCACATCCGTGTGAGCCTTTAGCGGGATACACCACAGAGCCAACGATGAATCCTCCGTAGTCCGGAAGACCGAAGTTACCGATGGCGCCATCGCGCTTCGCCTTCAGCTTATGCGGGGACAGAACAGTTATACTGCTCTTCTCCACCACAAACCTGGCATCAACAACCACCACCACCACCACCAACAACAACAACAAAACAGCCGCAGCCACGAAAGGTTTCATGGTTTGTTTGTATGTGCTGTTGTTGTTGGCAGTGAAAAACAGAAGAAAAAACAGGGGAAGCAAGAGTAAGAAGAAGGACGCGTGTGAAGGAAGACTTTGCAAGTTACCGGTGGAAAGTTTTTTGCTTAAAGAGAGTGTTGTTGTGTTGGTTTAAGGTGTGGAGGGTTGCGTTTCGCAATCAAACGGTGACGTAAAGGGAGGGTAAGCAAACGACAGGTGAAAGGAAGAGGAGAGGTGGTGGTGGACGGAGTCAGGGGAGCTAACTTCCACATAAACAGAGACGCTTGCAGACAGAGTCCTTTTTGGTTTTATGTTTCTTCTGTCTATTTATTTTATATCTTTTCACGCCAGGGAGAGAATTTTTCTCACAACATTTTTTTATATTAATTAATTAATAATAATAATATGATTTTTTTGGTAAATTAAAATTTTAGGTAGATAGGATTTGAGAGGCTCATTAGGATTAATCGGTCATGACAGAACTCAAGACTCAACTAGCCTTCAAATGTATCGAACATGATGCGCCCATCAACCATGACAAGAATTGAATTCGTCATGATGAAATATGAGTATATTTTCTTTTACCTTTTGATCTTTGTTAGTAATATAATATGATTGGTAAAACATAAAATGATACAGGTGAATTGTGTTTGCTCATGGAAATAGGAACTCATCAAAATATAGTCTTGCTTAGCTTGAAAAAGATTGAAAATAGAATAGGCTATGTTACTCTTTATTATGTCTTCCTATTTTATGTTATTTTAGAAAATTGAGGGATTGTTAGTTTTTTTTAAAATTTTTTACTGTAGTGTGAATAAAGGAAAGAAACTTTTTTTTTAAGGAAAAGGAAAGAAACTTAACAAGTTGTTGGAAATATTTTGAATATTTTACCCATAGCTCGCAAGTTCGTGTGCAATTGCTTGTATAAATAAGAAGGGGTTGACTAGTTTCTTAAGTCTTGGACAACTATGCATGAAGTTTGAAGTATATTACTATTGGATGATGAGTTTGCACATGTAAGTTGGGGCCTGTTGATTATTTAAAAATGTAGAGTGATTTAGGGGGAATGAATAACCATAATATTTTAATTTTTAAAAAGTTACTAAAAGGTATTTGATGTTTTTTATGAATAATTAGGAGAAAGTGTTAGAAAGGTTCATTAAGAGGGTATCTAACTATCCTTGTGAAAGTATTACTTTTTTCCAACTATAATGCCTAACTTATTTTCGGGTTTTTATATGTAACATTAGCTTAATTTTTCTCGTTAAGTTTAATTCATGGAATATTAAAAGCAAAGTAGCAGAAGTTCCTATTGATGAATTTAACGATAGGTTTATTAATCTATATTTCTAGATTGATCTAAGGCAAAAAGTCTCCGGATGATAACTATTTTTTTTAATTGACTTAGTCTACCGTGACAATGAAGTATCATAAATATTACCACTTAGTTTAATGAAGACACGCCGATGAAAATTCCCATTAGGTTTCCTCTTTTTTTTTTTTTTTTTGTCTTTTCAATTTGAGGGAATCTTTTAACTAGATAAGTTGGGCATGTCAGCTTATTGCCCTAAATATTACGAAAATGAAATATATTTTCTGACTGAAAAACGATAACAAAAAATTAAAGCACCATACTTTTCTTTTCTTTTTCTTTTTCTTTTTCGTGTGGTCCATTTCTATCCGATATTTAGTTTTTCTTATTTTGTAATTGCAATTTTTCATTTTGTTGAGAATCTGATTTAAATGTACTGACAACATAAAATTCTTCCATATTGTCATCTAATTACATATTATTATGAAAAATTATTAATTTTTATAATAATCATCTTAAAATTAATTTTTTTATTAGTTATCAGTGGAAAAAAATTATATTGGGTGTATAAAACTTAAACTATTTTACCCAAATATTCGACAAGTGTTTTATTTTATTAGGACTCATAAAGTTTAATGGGTACCCTTTCTTGGACTGAAGAAAGCATACTTGAAAGTTCAAAATGAGAAAATTTTACTTTTGTCGGTTATAAAATTGCAAGGAACGTGACACCATTTGTGTTGCTTGGGCCAAGTCTAGTCAATGAAAAGAAAAATAGAAAACAGAGGTACCTTTGTTTGGTTTTTATGGGTCTATTTTCAAGTCCTCTAAAAGAGTCAATGGAAGACGATGATGCTGAAAAGCCCACCTTACAAGGCACGTTAAATGCTTCGAGGGCTAATGATATTATTCATCACCTACGACTTACAATCTTGAAAATTATTTATAACCAATATGTTTGTATGACATGAAGTGTGCTTTTAGATTTATGCAAAATATAAAAATATAAATTGAAAATATTTGGAAGGTTTAAATATATTTTTGGTCCTTAATAAATACTTATTTTTTATGTTTGGTCTTTAATAAATTTTTGCTTTGTGATGGGTCTCTAATATTAGAAAAGTTTTGTTCGAGATCCCTACCGTTAATCGGTATTCGTTATTTGCTTATGTGGTCATTAATTAGCCACACAGACATGCTACGTGTGGTGTCATGTGTGATTTTTGTCTGACTGGGATTACACATAAGATTTTTTTTTTAAAAAAAAAAAGTAAAAAACGACGTCGCTACTGTGTGTGGTTTCAATATTTTTGTTTCTCTGTTTTTCTAGGTCCCTTTAGCATCACAGAATCATTGTTCGACATCTCTCTGCATTTTCACACAACCCACTATAGTTTCTTCTATATCTTTCTTGTGGATCTATTACTATGACTTCCTCACTCGTGAATATCCAAGACGAATAGGACCTCAACAACGATTTTTAGGACCTTTCAATCAATTTTACATTTCCAAATCAAACCAAGCCAACTCACAACTCAAGAAATTCACAAAGATAAGGTTTCTAAGAGAACACATCAAAACAGTTTCATAGCAAGAATAGGGTCAACATAATCTTAACCCAAAATGTGATTCCACTCGATCCATTGCATAAAGCACAAAAAAATAAGTAGGGTAGCGATGTTGGGACTTGTCGTCGACATTTCATAGTCACGAGCTCTTTCCACAAACCCATGCTTCCATGGTTGTCTCCTTTTGTTCTCATTTCTCAAGGGTCACCACCAACCTAGCCACCAGCTGCCCCTGGCACCTCCAGTCGTGCTGACACCAGCCACTATTCGCGCCATCGCCTACTTACTCCAACTCTCAAACCTCACTTCTCTCTTAGTCTTTTTCTTTCTCAAACTTGGCCCTCAAACCCACTTATGTGTCGTAGGTGAAGAGAAAAGAAGGAAAACATGAAAACAAAGATGAGGGTTTTCTTTGGGGAAGTGGGGTCTGTGAGTGAATTTTTAGAGAAGGAGATTTGTTGTCGCCATGGGGGGTCACAGCTCAAGAGAAGGAAAAAGAAGTAAATGGGTTAGTGTTAATTGTTGTGTTGCTGTCATGGGGTTTCAAGGAAGGAATAAGGTGGGTCCATTTGATCCGAGGGGCAGCGCCGACTTCGCGACTGTCGTGATCTGTAACAATTGCTTGATCGAGAGATCCAAATCGATCTTATTTTGGGGTTTTGGAGAAGCAACAACGACGGGGGAGGGGTGGCAGCAACGGCGGTGTGGAGCTGGTGGGGACTGGTGGGGGTGGTGGTTTAGGGGGTTTTGGAGAAGCAGTAGTAGCAACATCTTTTTTACTTTTTTTAATAAAAAATCCTACGTGTAATCCCAGTTAGACAAAAATCATGCGTGGCATGCCTATGTGGCCGGTTATTGGCCATGTAAGCAGATAATAGATTCCGACTAATGGCAGGGACTTTGGACAAAACTTTTCAAATATTAGGAACCCATCACGAAGTAAAAATTTATTAGAGACCAAATGCATAAAACAAGTATTTATCAGGGACCAAAAACTTATTTAAGCCTATTTTGAAATGATGAAATTTGTAAAAGAATTATGTACAATTCATTTAAGTAAAAACTAAAAATTGTTGTAATAAGTAATTTGATACTTAGGTTCCTTAATCAAGGTCCAAGATTTGATTTCCAATTTGAATATGGAGTCACAATTAGAGGTTCGAGATTAGTTTACCAATTTGGATCCACAACACCAGTGGCCCAGTCGTCAAATTATTATGAGGATACTACTATTAACTCCTACCAATTTTGCTTTTGGTCCCTACATTAGAGTAAAAATCAAATTTTGTCCCCTATTTCAAAAACTTCACCTTTCTCTCTTCCCTCCCCCCTTCTTGACACCCCTCTCTCTTCTCTCTTCCTCCTCTTTTTTCCTCTTCTCCTCCCAACCTATTCTCTCTTCCTTTTCTTCCCTTCCCTAACTCTTCTCCTTCTTAACCCTTCTCCTTCACCTCCCAATCGTGCCTAACCCTACTCCCTCTCCTTCCCTAACTCCTCTGAAGTACCTTTTTTTTTTGGCAAACTTGCCTTCAACGAAATCACGATTACATTTATATTTTATTTCTAGGAAAAATAGGTAAAAAATTCCATTAAGTTTTTTGACATAATCCTGCTGCCTATGTTTTTGGATTTGGAAAATCGCAACGAAATTCTGATTCCATTGTGGCTCTGTTAAACAACACAACGAAATCACGATTTCGTTGTATTTTTTATTACTTTAAGACAAATGTAATGTTTTTATTTTATTTTATTGTCTTAGCTAAATATAATTGTTTATTATGAAGGATTTTTTACTTATTTTTTTCATTGCTTTTCAAATGGCTCACACGAAGTAGACGTCGTATGTTGTTGGAGACAACCCCTCCAATGAAGCCCCCCCCTCCCCCACAGGAAGGGGAAGATGATCCAAAGAGACATCACAGAGTAACAACATCAGTGCTCTAATGCCATGACGATGAGCAACAGTAGCAACAACAAGCAGAGGCAGAGCCACAGCCAGAGCCAGCTGCTAGTAGGATCGTTGGACTTCCTTTTGGAGGAGGTCTTGTTGATTTGTCCCTTCTTCAATCTTATAGGGACCATTGTGTTAGTCACATTTGGATCCATCAGGAGCGGCTAGAGGTGAAACTTGTCAACCACAATGCTTAAGTGCTATTGTACTCTACTCATCCACAAGTCTGGGCTTACGTGGACAAGTCGAGGTTAGGAGCCCTTATTACGACGTAGTATCCTACTGTAATCAAAGGCTTGATGAGTACCTTTTTGGTGAGGTAGCACCAGGAGATGTCTTAATTCCACTTGCCTATCGAAGAGATGACCATCACCTTAGATGATGTGTCTTGTCTGCTACACTTACTTGTGACAGGTAGGCTCATTGATCATGTCTACTCATTCATTGATAGAGAGGCAGTGAAAATCCTACTGATGAGTCATTTGGGTATTTTGACAAAGATAAAGGCTTCTGTGGTGACAAACACAGGCGTCAAGGTGAGGTTGGTGTAACTGGAAAACAATGATCAAGCAAACTTTTCTTAAAACATGAACATCACACATTAATAATATAGACTTTTCTTAAAAAAACCAGCATATGATTTTTATAAAGTAAAAACATGACTACACACATTTATCATGCATTAGAGCAATGATTTCATCAGCAGATCTTGGTTTCCTTGGTTTGAGTAACATGGTAAGGACTTCATCTAGAGATCAACTAAAAGTTGCATTCAAATTAATTAGACCTTTGCTTACATTTCGGAAAGATGAAAAATATTTTTCCCACACCATTGTCGTGTTTAACTCTATACACTCGTATTCAACATAACCATCACCTATGTAAACAGGTTGACGATAAAAAAGATCGAGTAAAATTATGCAACCTTCGATAACGTCCATAATTATTTTTCTTAAAGAATAAAGTGACATCTCCTCACTTATTATGACGACTTTAGGGTCATTAGGACATTCAAACAATATCCTTTCAGATGATGAAATTGTGTGACCATCACAATACTCAAAAGCAAATACACTCTTCATGCTTTAAGTAATATTGTGAATATCAAACAAAGGAGTTGAATTGCATCAAACCCCTATTACTATTTTTATTAGACGATCTACGATTTTCTTGTAAGTCATACCAACAATTGAGATCGCACAGACAATATAGACGATTTAGATTGTGTTTATATTTAATACGATTGATATGCATATAAGAAAAAAGTAGTATTTAGTCAATATGTCTTAGGAAAAGTAGTGATCAATCAGTAAAAAACACAAAATGTATATTTTTTTCTTTTTATTTTTTTTAAAAAAATAGTACAATGGAATCTCAATTTTCTTGTTTAACATTTTTCAATCACAATGGAATCATGATTTCATTGTGATGTGAAAAAAAAGTAACAACAGAATCGAGATTCCATTGCGATAAGAAGGTTGCCAAAAAAATAACAATGAAATCATGATTGCGTTGTATATTGTATAACTGAATCATGGTTTCATTGTAATAAGGGGTGTGGATTTGGTTATGTAACAAAATCATGATTTCGTTATGTATTTTATTCAACAGAATCATAATTCTATGGAAAGTGCATTCTTGGAATAAAAAATATGTTATCCCCTTGAAAGGGGCCAAAAGCAATTGTAATGGGACCAATAACAACTCCCTTATTGTGAATGGTTTGAAGTTCATAGCAAGCCTATTGTCACATCAAACCCAAAAGTTGGGGCATCATTTTGGCTAACCAACTTTTTATCCCGACATGAACCGAAAAAGACTTAGTGACAAAATACATATATGAGTTACTATTGCTACTACCACTATGGTTATTAGCAATACCCACATGGGTAGAATTTTTTGTTATTCCAATAATGTCCTCCCATGAAAACATGATTCTGTTATAGATCATATATAGCGGAATCATGTTTGTGTTGCATTGTTTAGAGTGCAATTTTTTTTTACTATGGAATGGTGTTTCTGTTGTTGAAATAAAGAGGGTGTAAAACAACATATAAGGAAACACAATTGTGTTATTGAATATACACAATATTGTATTTTTAGTGTTGCAATATAGGGTGTAAAATAATAATGGAAAGTTTTATAATATATACACAATCATATTTTCATTACTTTTAATTTTTATGTCCCTATATTTCAACAACGGAAACACGATTTGGTGTATATTTAATAAATGAAATCACATTTCAATTAAGAGCATTGTTCGACCATACACACCCATAACACTCTCTTTGTTGCATGATCCACCCTTCACACCCACAGTAGCCTTTGCCTGCATCAACAACATCAAAATCTTGTCGGAAACCATCTTCCTCGACCACCTTGCAAATATACAAAAATCCAGCCAACACTATAAGCTAAATCCTCCAACCCATTGCCACATGTCATCACGAGCCAACACCTAAACCCCAAACCGAGCCAAATAGGAATGAACAAAAATTAAAAGAAAGTTAAATCCTCCTCGTTTTCCTTTTTTTTAGTGAAGACGATTTTTGTGACCTTCCTCCTTCCTTAACAAACCATAATCACATGGATTCTTGGGCTTTGTCTGCAAACTACCTCGACCTTCCTCGCCGTCACCCCCATGCAAAGGACCTTGCAGGTTGAGCTTGCATGTGAATCTAGCCTGAGTGATGGTGTTTGGGTCGCGATTGTTGTGGTTGTTTCCATTGCTGACAAGATTGGGGCTAATTAGGTCAAATCTAGGTGGGGTAGCAATAATGCTGGTGGTGGCGGTGGTGCTTCTTGGAACATGAATGCAGGCGGGGCGATGCGACTTGGATTTGGATGGGGTGGGGTGGCACATTGCAACATGAAAGGGAGTGAAAGTCATAAGGGAAGGGGTGTAGGGATTTGGTGGGTGGGAAAATGAGAAATTTCACAAAATTTGATGGTCTAAATAGCAAATTGGGTAATGACTATAGAGTTCTCCGTGCATATTTTGAAACGCAGCATTATAAGGCCCATTATTTGTATTTGGTCCAAATGATTATAGTTGTTGCAGCAAAAACCCTAAATCATTATTAAAAAAACAAAAATCCTAAATTTATCGGGCAACAAGTGACAAGTCAATGAATCGCTAACATCATTATTACATTATTTGAAAATAGAGATTAAAATAAAAACAAAAATCTTTAAAACACTAAAATAAAAACAAAAATCTTTAAAAGACCAAAATCAAATCTCCCTATTTTATAGGGACCAAAATCAAAATTCCTTAATATTATTAACTACAACCACCACTTAAATCATTTAAATCTATGGTTATTTATGAAATAAAATTTAATTTGATCATATTTTTAATTAATAATTAATTAAATAAATTATTTTTTATTAGTCTTGATAAATTAAATATTTATTTCTTATATACATAGGAATAGAGGTAATATTTAACTCTAGAATACTCAAATGCCTTAAAATTGAAAGCGCACATTTATTTATCATCACAGCACTACAATTAGACAAAGATACTAGTTAATTACTTCAAAATGTTATTGAAGGGTAGTGCTTTACACATTGCCTGTAGTGGAATTAGCTTCGGCATGGTGATCCCTCCATTGTCCTCCATCATGTCAAGTTTTTTCTCACTTTCTCGTTTCCATTCAAAGCATTGGATCAACAATGCCATTGTGAGGCCCACCGTACGTTGGGCCAGGCCCGATCCAGGGCAAGCCCTTCTCCCTAGCCCGAATGCAATTAACTTGTTCACCTCACCTTCTTTTTCAAATCTCTAGGGCTTAAAACTTGTGGGATCACTCCAAAGTTTAGGGTCTCTATGAATGAGCCATACATTGGTTAACACTATAGTGTCTTGTGGAATGTGGTACCCTCCAATAGTAAAATCCTTTGAAGATTCGTGTGGCAATAGTAATGGAGTAGGAGGATGCAAACCAAATGTCTCACTAATGATGTCTTTAAGGTATTGAAGTTTTGACAGATCTTGCTCATTTACCAAACGGTCCTTTCCTATTTCTTCCTTTGCCTTCTTTAGTACCTCTGGGTTGTTTAGTAATTCAGCCATTCCCCACTCTATGGTCACAGCTCATGTGTCTGTTCCAGCTAGAAGCATAGCCTACAAATCAAATAGCATTTAGTTTAACAAGATTCATTGAGTTTAGTAAATTCTTGCATATAAATACAAAAATAAAAAGATATAATTAAATTATTGATTGATTTATAGAACAAAATAAAATAAAATTCAATGTTCAGTTCATCGGATGAGTCGAATAATTAACCTGATTGTAGCGTGTCTATTTTTTTTTTCCGTTAAGCTACTAAAATTAATTCCAAAATTGTAGCTTAAATTAAAGTTATGCTACACGGTTTTTACTTAAGTTGTGCTATATAAAAACATATTAAAAGCTATATTCTATACATTTTACCATTTTTATAGGTTGGTTAAAAAAGAAAAACGTCTTATTATATTTTTAAAAGCACTTTTTTTCTCTTATAAATAAAATTTACCATTAAAATTATGTGAGCCATCGATTATGACGAAAACACCGTTTATTTATTGATTTAAACTCTTAAGATTTTCTATCTGGAGCGGATAACACATGGAAGAAAATTCCTAGGTTGATTTTTCAACAAAAGAAAATCCATAGGTTGATAAGGATGCGTTCCTAATTTTCTCGGGAACTGTAAACAAAGTCATGATCTTATGTTGCCTCTACAGCCAAACAAGTAACTTGAGAAGTAAAAAACTGTGAGAGGCTATAGACAAGTTTTGCAGCAGAAAATCCGGATGTTAAAAGGAAGTGAAATTTGTGATGACTGTTAAATTTGTCTTTAATTATGTTTTTTAGTTCATTAAATTTGTGATTCGGTAATTGTTTTTATAGTCTTTCAAAAAAGAATTTGTTTTTATCTGTCTTTTAAATTTTTGAAAAATTACTTTTAATTTTTCTTATTCTTTGAGTTAATAGTATAATAATTTGTACCCATTTTTTTACCATCAAACATGTTTTTCGTTAGTTTAATTTCTTTAAAAATAGTTTAAACAATTTAAAATTAAACCATCAAAATAGGTAAGAAATCACGATAATTCCACATTTATGTTTTATTTTTCTTCTTTAAAACGGTCAAAAAATATATAATAAACAACTATCAAATCATACCAATCAAATATTTTTTACCATTTAAAATAGTTAGAAATCATTTTTAAAAAAATCAATTTAAAAATAAATTTTTGTGGTTAATAAGGACCATCACTAATTATGAAAATATGAACACATTGAATAAAGAAGAACCAAAAATAAATTTTCAAAAATTTGAGGGACTAATAAAAATAAAAAATTTTAAGGATTAAAAAAATAATTATCCAAATTTAAAGCAGCATAATTAAACTTTATTTTTAATAAACAATATGTTTACGGGTTTATTTAATATTTGTATAGAATGATAAATATAAAATATGAATATTATGTAACGCATTTATCTTTTAGAATGATAATATTATCAAATTTCATTTTTTTTATTGGTAAGAAATCGAATTCAGGTAAAGGAAGATTTACAATTTACAAAAACTTATGCTCATTGCTTAACCAATTCATCTGGACTCTCATAATAAACATATTACTATTTGAACATATTTAAAAATAATTATAACTAATTACAACATTAACGTATGTTTAAGTATAATTATGTAGTGTTAATTAGTGAATCAATTATCAGTTACCTGAATAAGACCTTTGATCATATGGTTGGAATAGTACTCGGGTTGCTTCCCACTGCGGCTCTCCTTAATAAGATTCTGCAAAAACGTATCAGCTCTCTTCCCAATCATCTTCATTCTCTTCTCCAAATCCTCAAAATCAAAAAACCTAAATTGAATCATATATTTGATTCAAATAATTTTTTAGTCAAAAAATTAAATCAAACAGTATCATGAACACCCCTACTAATAATCATTTAATCAAAATTAAATCAAACAGTATCATGAACACCCCTACTTATAGTTGAAAGATTTCACAGTGATGTATTTGAGATTCTTCATAAGTTTAAAACTATGGCCAAAAGACAAAGTGAGAAGTAATTGAAGATCCTCAGGACAGATGGTGGAGGAGAATACACATCCAGAGAAGTTGAAAGTTTTTGTGAGAAAATGGACAATTAACATGCAGTGGTTGCACCCTATACTTCTCAACATAATGGACTTGCAGAGAGGAGAAATAAGACAATCCTCAACATGTGCAAAAGTATACTGAAACAGAAGCAATTGCCAAAGTCCTTTTGAGGTGAGACTATTGCTACTGCAACCTATCTTTTAAATAGATGCCCTACTAAAAGATTACATAAGAAGGTCCCTGAGGAGGTCAGGAGTGGAAGAAATAAGTGATCAACCATCTTAAGGTGTTTGGTTGCCTATGCTACAAGCATATTCCAGGTGCTAAGAGGAAGAAACTACATGATAAGATTGAATGCATGATTTTGATTGGATATCATGGTACAAGTGCTTACAGGTTATTCAATCCAATCAAAAGGAAGGTTGAAATCAACACAGATATGCTTGTATGTGAAAATGAATTATGGGGCTGGGAGAAACAAAAGGGTCAATTGAGATTGGTAATTTTTGAAGTTGACTCACACCAAGAAGTTAAAACTAGAAATGAAGAACATAATGACTCAGACATTGAGGGAACAGATGATGCTAACCTAATGCCTAAGAGTAATGAAGTCATTGAGCGAACTAGACCATAGAGAGATAGGCACATGCCAACCAGATTTGATCAGTTTGAAATGATTCATGATAATTCACTTTGCTTTACTTGCTGATACTGAATCTGTAGACTTCAAAGAAGTTGCTAGAGAACAAACCTGGAAACAAGCTATGATTGAAAAGCTGCAATCAATAGAGAAGAATCACATATGGGAACCGACAGAATTACCTCCAAAGAAGAAACCAATTGAGGTGAAATGGATCTTCAAGCTCAAACTAAACTCGGATGGATCAGTGGCTAGACACAAAGCCAGGTTAGTGGCTAAAGGATTTATGCAAAAAGCTGAAGTAGATTACAAAGAAATCTTTGCACCAATGACCATAATTGAAACAATCAGACTAGCTATGGCTCTAGCTAGCAAAAGAAATTGGCTTGTGTATCACTATGTGAAATATGCTTTCCTGAATGGATCTCTCAATGAAGATGTATATGTTACTCAACCACCTAGGTTTGAGATAAAAGGAAAAAAAGAAACTAGTCTACAAGCTGAATAAGCCTCTATATGGCCTAAAGCAAGCCCCTAGATGCTGGAATAAAAAAATCAATTCATTTATGATCAAGCATGGATTCAAACAGTGCATAGTTGAATATGGAGTGTACTACAAGGAAGGGTTTGAATCAATTCAAGTACCGATTTGCTGTTATGTAGATGACTATTGGTGACTGGAAGTGACTCCAGTGAGGTTGGAAGATTCAAGGAGTTGATGAAAAATGAGTTTGAAATGTATGACCTTGGTATATTGACATATTTCCTTGGCTTGGAATTTTTGGATAGTGATAAGGGACGCCTTATGCATCAAAGGAAGTATACCACTGATATGCTAAAGTGGTTCAAAATGATGGATTGTAATCATGCAATCATTCCTTCTGAATTAAACTCTGGGAAGGAAGACACTAAAGATGAAGAAAGGGTGGATCCTACTCACTAATGAAATATTTCTTTTTCTTTATGAAAATAAGATTTCTAATTTTTCTAGTACCAACTTCAATGGCTACTAACTAGATTAACTTCTTTTGTATCTCTATTGGTCTATGAGTGTGAGTATCACTTTTTTTTTTTTTTTTTTACTACCATACTATCCAATGTCCATGTTGGGAAAAAAAATTAGGTTACTACCACAAAGGCATAGACCTAGAAAACAGTGAAATTATTCTAATGCTTTAATGAAATTTGAATCTTCAAATAGTTGAAAAGTTGAAATGAGATTAAGTCATTAATTAGGAGTTAAATATGATAAGTTGGAGAAACAAAAGGTGGCACAAGTAGATTTTTCCGAAAATATCAAAGTTGGATTTTTTTGAGATATTCTTCCTATACCCAACAAATTTCTTTTACATCCAACATATTTTTTAAAATTTTAACTTTATCCTTTTTTTACTTCTTCTTCGTTTTTTTCTTTTGTCAATCCCTAAAACAATATTATTTAAAATGTAAACTTATATGTAAAATAATATGATTTTTATTTAAAATTTATATATATAAAACAATATTATTAGATCAAAATATTAATTACAAAAGTTATTTAAAATTTATATAAGTTTAGCATGTGGCACCCAAAAAGTTAGTTTGAAATTGAAAAATATTAATTACAAAACATATAATATGATTTTGTGACTTATGACTTATTTTATGGATAGAAATGAAAGATATTGTCAGAATTTACAATTATTCATGTATTATATTTAATCAATTGGGATAAATCTCTTTGACATGTCAAGGGAATAAATTAAGGGATAAAATGGTAGTTGATTTTTTTTTTATCAATTTTAAATTTTGTGAATGTTTTTTGAGAAAAAAATTTGTGAAATTGAAACAATATTAATTTTAAGTAATGATGTTTAAAAAGAATAATTTTTATGGGAAAAAGGATTTATCCACTAATGGTATAAAATCTTATATAGTTATCCAATCACAATGCATCATGTATAATAAATTTATTAAATTTTAAAATAATTATCTTAAAATAATTCTATCGGTAATATATGATTGCATGACAATGTAAATTATTTCTCGGATAGTGCTTAAACTCTTTTTTATATACTCTTATTTGATACATTTTGTAGATATCTTGATTCTGAGAATATTTTATAAGAGTTTTTTCTTTGACCCAAGTAAGTTAATTTGAAATTAAAAATTAATAAAAAATAAATATATGTCTAGTTGTTAAAGAAAACAAATTGCTAAGAGATAAGATCAATAAGGCACTTACAATAAATTGCATGCTTTATCAATTTTAAGGTTAAAAATTTGCAAAACATAAATAATGCGTTAGTTAAAATTAATTTAAAATTATATAAAATAAATTATTTTTAAATTGTAAATTAATGGTGATTAATTTTTTTATACTTGGAGATAATTCAAAGTCTTTGTCTTTTATAAGAGCAAAGAAGCAAACACTTAGAAAGAAGCATTTTGAAATTGTTAACACGGTGAGAACATAAGTTGAAAGGATGAAATGAGTGAATAAAGGTTCAAATAAAAAAACAAGCGAAAAATAAAAATAAAAAACGAAACAGGAAAGTGAAAGATTATTGTATGAGAAAGAAGAGTAAAAGAGAAGATAGTAGAAGAATAAGAGAGCAGAAAAAAGATGACAGGAAGAGAATTTAATAATTTTTTTGAAATATTTGAAATTTGAATCCAACTAACTAATAAGGCCTGGGAAAGAGAAAACAGGATAGAAAAAATGGAAAGCAATACTAAATTACATAATTAGTGCAAACATTTATAACTCTTAAAGACTAATTTTGCAATTTTAATTTAATTAAATAATAGTACTTATTGACTAATTTAATACTACATCTAAAAATTTCCCTCCCAATTGATTTTGCCTATTCGCGAAACTTGTGGATCAGAATTTGTAAGACTAAATAATAATTAATTTTTTATGAGCAGAAATAATACGTTTCAAGGAATTTAGGGACCTATCTTGTTCAGTGTTCACTGTATCTGGTATACTATGAATAGTTAATTTTCTACGAACGGAAATATTTCGATTTAAATTGGGAGCGGTGATAGGGGAAATTTCCTTTAAACTGTGTGAATGTTCATTTATAGGCATAGAGAAAAAGGGGTGAATTATTTTAAATTGGTAATTTAAATAAAAATATAGTTAAAATATTGTTGTGAACTAAATTGTCCCGCTTCTAAATTTAATGATTTTCGTTTTTGAATTTACAAAGGTATCGTAGACTCGTGGTTGACTTCTTTTTTTAACAGCGGTGTCATGGCTGACTTAAAAAGTTTATAATTACCAACTCATTAAAATACATTAATCTGTTTGTATTTTCATTTTTATTTTATTTTTTGAAAACTGATTTTATTTTTAAAAGATTAAAATTCTAAAAACATATTTGGTTTCATTTCTTGTTTACTACTTTTAAGAAATAAAACACTAAAAATGCGTTTTTAAAAGAAAATGTATTTTTAAATTTGCTTAAAATTACATTCCTTCCCTCGCATTTTCATTTTATTTAAAATGAGGTTAATTGTTTCAACTGAAAACACAATCAAAAATAGAAATTTTATTGTTTTTCAATTTTTGATTTGTTCGAGAAAATAAAAATAAAAATAAAAATTCAACCAAATATATCTCCATCACTATTTTCTATTTCAGTAAAATTGAAAATAGAAAATAGTCAAACTAAACAAGCCGTTATGTATTATGTGAAAAGGTGTACCTCTAATTCCTATCGTATTTAAAAATTGAAAATGTAATTTATCATTTCCCACTAAGACGCGATTATGATTGGAATGACAAAATTATCAAAGAAAATTGGTCATTATTGATACATAAAAAATACGGAGTTAGCTTCATCATTTGAATTGGGGAAAATATTAGTTTCACCAAAACTTGTTTTTAATTGATGAAAAATATTTCAGCTCCGTAATTAATCAATTACCCACATTCTTTCCATCAAGCATTTAGTTTTTGAAAATTATTTCAGTAAAGATCTTGTTTAACTTACCCAAAATTTTCAATTATTCCGTTTTAAATCCAAGTAATAATTACGCACACTGTTTTAATAAAAAAAATTCAATATTGGACGTTTTAATTTTTCAATCCATAAATTTGGAATTTATATGTAACGTAAATTTAAAATTATTATGTCATTATATGTTGAGGATATGATCCTCCAATTTTTTAAAATTAATTTTCAGGAAACTTTTATGCACCCTCCCCCCTAAAAAAAAAAATACAATGAAGATAGACAAGTGGTCTATGATTACTCGAAAATGAAACATGTAATTAAAAGTGGTGGAACCCTTCGCATTTGCGAGTGCTATAAGTCACAGCCATCGGCACACATTTTTCCACAAATTCAAACAACATGGCACCATCATCAACGTTAACACTCTCCAAAGTCTCTTTGTTGCTCTTCTTTTTGTCACTTTCTTCTTCCTATGCAACTTCTCGCCTCAGCCATGACCATGTCAACCCACCAAAATCACGAGCAGAAAAGCTCATTAGAAGCCTTAACCTATTTCCAAAGAACCCAATAAACATTGTTAAAGGTGATGGCCTTGCTAATGCTTTTGTCTCAGGGAATATCGTGGAGAAGAAGTTCTCGTTTCTTGGTGATTCTGGACCTTCAATTGAAGACCTTGGTCACCATGCAGGTTACTTTTCACTTCCTAATTCCAAAGCTGCAAGGTAAATACATATTATATCCTTCTCATGCATATGGTTAATTCATGGTTTTAAATTGATTAAGGTCAATAATTGTTGCACTGCTTTATTCCTTTCTCCATGTAGCTGGCAACTATTATATATATTGGGTTAGTCACCATTATTTTTTTGGGGGCTTGTTAATTTATTTGATATATCGTGATTAGGGGTGAAAATTAGCCAAACCAAGCTTTACTAGGCTTCAGCTCGGCCTGAGTTGAATACGTAAGGCTTGAGTTTGACTCATGTCATGGGCTTTTTTATAAGGCTCGGCTCGACTTATATAAAAGTCTAGCTTGATCCACGAGCCTATTTAAAAGTCTGTTTAAAGACGTTTTGATTAATTAATTATTTTAAAACCTAGTGAAATATTAACTAAAAAAAACTTATAAAATTTCGTATAAGTAATGTACACATCCAAAAATAATTGATAAATAAAATCATATTAAATTGAAGTTGTTAAAGCATAAAGTATATCAAAAGAAAATAAAAAGAGCATAATATTAAAAAATGTATGGATTAGAGATGATTTGCAGAAAATGAATTTTATTCCACGTGAACAGTGTGCATGCATGAACAGTAATAAAAACTGAAATTCTAAAATCCTAGAATTATTCTCCTCTCCGAAAAAAACTCCCTAAACTAAAACCTTGGTGCTGTTATATAGGTTCTCAGCCGCAAAGCTTACAAATCTATTTTAAGTCCAAGTTCATAAACGAAATAAAATAAAATATGGACAACATAAGATAAGATGAGATGAAATAAAATCTGGACGAAATAAAATCTAGATAGAATAAAATCTGAATAAAATAAAATCTAGATAGAATAAAATCTGGATAAGATAAGATTTGATAAAATAAAGTTATTATTATTATTATTATTATTAGTTAAACAAGTCAGCTTGTTAAGCTTAACAAACTTTTTTTATGGTTTGAGCTACGTCTTTTTATCTAAAAAGACTTTTTAAAAAACATTGACCTTTATAGTAAATAAGTCAAGCCGAGCCGAGCCTTACATATAGGTCGAACCGAAGACCCTCGATAAGCTGCTCGACTCATTTCCACCTCTAATCGTGATAGATTCAAAGTGAGTAAAAATCTTAAGAAATCTTTAAATTGTCCTACAAGCAAATATGCTTGTGGATAAAATTTAATTTCGCATCATATTCATGTATCATTATTCTATACCAGTGCATTCATCACATAGAAAAAAAATATTCTATCACATCATTTGATAAGGCTTAGTTATATCGTATTTATCCGTGAATTTGGATAATTCTAAGTCTAATTATGACCACACATCCTTTATTGGCTTGATTTATGAAATTGGTTAATAATATTTTGTAATTTTATATATGTGTGAATTTGGATAATTCCAAGTTTAATAATGATCACACATCCATCATTGACTAATTGGTTTGAAATTAGTTATTTAATTCAAGTGCTGTATTGTCATTTTATTTAGTTAGTTTAATTTAAATTTTGTGTCCTTTTAATTACTCTCTAATATGAATGTAATCCTGATCGAAATTTCTTTGACATGCATGCAGGATGTTCTACTTTTTCTTTGAATCACGAAATAACAAGGATGATCCAGTTGTCATATGGTTGACTGGAGGACCAGGGTGTGGTGGTGAATTGGCTTTGTTTTACGAAAATGGCCCTTTTCATATTGGCAACAACTTGTCTCTTATATGGAATGATTATGGTTGGGACCAGGTAAAGAGTAATTTCCATGTTTCTTTTTTCCTTTATGGAGATAATGTATCACTGGTGGTTCAATCCTAAAGCATACATATGTAGTCATACCATTGGTTAAATTAGAGAATCTACTTGTTGCACCAATTTTTTTTCTTACTCGCACAACAAGTTTTTTTTCTTTTCCTTCATTTTCAGGCATCAAATATTTTATTTGTTGACCAACCTACGGGGACAGGTTTTAGTTACTCTTTTGATGCTAGTGACATTCGTCATGATGAAGCAGGCATTAGCAATGATTTATATGACTTCTTGCAGGTAATAAATATAAAGTCCATTTTTTTTATTCACAGTTATGTATTTGGATGGATAAAACTTATATGCAATTTCATAGGCATTTTAAATATTTTTTTTAGCAATGATATTGTTACGAATAAAACACGATACGAAACACACGAATTGATACGTGGAACATTATTTGTCAAAATACAAAGAATTCGTGCATCTTAACGAAACACATTTCATACAAATCAGCATTTTCCTATTAATTTTCAGGTCGACTCACTTTTTTTTAAAATTGTTTTTCACTATATTAAGAAAATATAACGAAGATAAAATATGATTTTGTTTTATAGAAATTGTTATTAATTGTTGTAATAAACGTGAATGGTGATTGAATTTTTGATAAAATAGGATCCTAGTTAGAATTGAATTTGGGTCTGAACAATTTGAGTACAGATTATCCAAGTGAAATTTTAATTCTGATTAGAACTGTATTTAAATTTTGTCTATTTTTTTTGTTTTCTTTCTACAATGATCTATATGATGTTTGAATCTATAACTTTATATATGTATTCTACCCCAATTGTTGCCACTGGGCTCATCCTAGTGGGTTTTCTGAATACAATATAATTTTGTTGTCTATAAGTAACATGCACTAAATTAATTTACTATAATGACAGGAGTTTTTCAAGGCACATCCTCAATTCGTTAAGAATGACTTTTATATCACTGGAGAATCATACGCTGGACATTATGCTCCAGCTCTTGCATCCCGTGTTAACCAAGGAAACAAAGAAAATCAAGGAATTCATATCAACCTCAAGGTCTTACACTATTTCTAATAGGATAATTTATATTTTGAACGATCAAAGAAGGTTAATATTTTGGTTAAGAGGGTCAAACTCAGTTGGCTAAACAAAATTCATGAATTATTGTAAATTTCTTAACACTGTTTGATTTCCACAAATAACAACAGGGTTTTGCAATTGGTAATGGTTTAACAAATCCTGCAATTCAGTACCCAGCATACCCAGATTATGCATTAGAGAACGGAGTAATTACAAAGGCTGAACACGATCAAATCAGCAAGTCAATCCCAGATTGTGAACAAGCTGCTAAAACTTGCGGTACAAACCAATTGAGTTCTTTTCCCTTTATCACTGATGCACACACCCCTTTATAATGTTTCACTTTGTGATCCTGTTTGGGTTTTGATAATTCAGATAATAAAGGTGGACAGAGTTGTGAGATTGCATTTAATATTTGTGATGGCATATTCAATAGTATCATGTCCATTGCTGGTGACATTAATGTAAGTAATCATGAAAGAACAGGGTATTTTTTTTCTCTTATTATTTTTTCACTACTTAGTTCAGTTTGCTTACTGCATTTTGCTGATATGCAAATTGCAGTACTATGACATCAGAAAAAAATGTGTGGGAGAATTGTGCTATGACTTCAAGAGCGTGGACACGTTGTTAAACCTGCAGAAAGTGAAGAGTGCTTTAGGTGTGGCGGCAGACTTGCAGTTTGTTTCATGCAGTTCAACCGTGTATGATGCTATGGCGCAAGATTTGATGAAAAACTTGGATGTGGGGATTCCTGCACTTCTTGAGGATGGAATCAAGTTGCTTGTGTATGCAGGGGAAGAAGATCTCAGATGCAATTGGCTTGGTGAGACTACTTGATTCATTTCCAACAAATTTGTGTTAGGGGAGTCAATAACATACTCTTTCTAACACATTATCACATTATTTACTCTTAGTTAAAATTTATTGAAAATTACAAATATAATGAGTGAGACTCTTATATTTTTTTTTTTATTTTCAATAAAATTTTGACAACAATTGAGTGTATTTATAAAAGTGATTAGAGAGTGCATTGTTGACACTTAGCAATTTGTTTTTTGTGTTGAAAAGCTATGTGTATGTTAGATTGAGTTCTGGATGTGGTTCTCTTTTGGCAGGGAATTCAAGGTGGGTTTATGCCATGGAGTGGTCAGGCCAAAAGGCCTTTGGAACATCTCCTACCGTGAAATTTGTTGTTGATGGCGCAGAAGCAGGGTCTCTGAATAGCTATGGACCTCTCTCTTTCCTTAAGGTTTGTGGTCAGGGTTGTATTTTTGATTGTGACAGTGTGGCACTGTTAATTTACCATTTGGTAACTTTTTTTTATGTGATACTATACAACAGGTATATGAGGCTGGACACCTTGTCCCTATGGATCAACCAAAAGCTGCACTTCAGATGTTGAAAAACTGGATGGGAGGGAGTTTGACCTAACAAAAGGAGTTTAGAGATAATTAATTTCTCTCATAATTTATACATTCATCTTAAAACCAAAACCATAATCAAAATACATGAATAGTGATCACTATTATTTTGTGTACCTGCCATTGGGGATAATATTTGGAGGGTGGATTTTATATTTTTTCTGAACCTTTCTGAAATTTCTGACCTTCATAGTCATTATTCGTGTTAACTATTTGTACAATATGTCCCGTGATTTGAAATATATATATTTTTCTCTGTGTGTATAAATTAGTCCCTTTGTCCAAATATCATAATTAGTTGAACACAAGATAGACTAATTTATTTCTTTATACTTAAGAAGACAGGATAAATGAGACCAATATTCAATATTGAATCATTTAGCAAGATCATGTACCACTGTCTTACTGTATCAAGAAAACCCACAAACATTATTCTTGCTACGAAGGAGGAACAAATTTCATCTAAATCACTCACATGTCTCTTCACAATTTGGTATGTCCAATAAATAGCTTTATAATCAGTTGATCACAAGTAACTTTTGATGGTATTAAAACTTACAACACTTCATGGAGGAATCATATAGACTTTAGGTCTAAAGACTATATACACCAATCACTTTGAGATTGCTTATGACATTTTTATAACTCTCTTATGTAGAAATTTTCTCATAGTAAGTCAATTTTGTACATCGTTACTCTTAATCATGTTATGATGTGAAGACATCATATCTCATATTCATAATCCATGATTCACAATCATTAGTTCATTCACATACTAGTATCAATGTATTATAATAATTATTATTATTATCATTATTCATTTTGACAATAAATAAAATGTCTTATATCATTAATAATTAAACAAAACAAGATAGAAATGTAAATAAGAAATGATTGGCCTCTAGGGCTTACAAATCACCACCCTAACTAGGCCTCTAGTAAATACTTGGCACCCATTGTTGAGTCTATAGCTTATACGTTCTTATTAGGTTGGTAATAATGTTAAATCATATTTAATATTATAAACAGTCAGCAATATCTGATAACACATGTTTGTTATGCAAGTAATATGAATGTCCCATGATTTACACACATATATATATGTTTTTGTGTTGTGTATAAATTAGTCCCTTTGTCCAAACATCATAATTGAACACAAGATATAGATCAATTATTCATGATACTCAAGAAGACAGAATTAATGAGACCAATATCTCATATTGAATAATTTAGCAAGACTATGCATAACTGTCTTACTCTATCAAAAGGCGCTACAAATATTACTCTTGTTATGAAAGAGGGACAAATCCCATCTAAATCACTCACATTACTCTTCACAATTTGGTATATGCTGCATAAATAGCTTTATAATCACCTGATCACAAGCAACTTTTGATGTTATTAAAACTTAAAATTCTTCATGCAAGAAACATATAAACTTTTAGGTCTAAAGACTATATACACTAGTCACTTTGAGAATGCTTATGACATTTTTATAACTCTCCTATGTAGAAATTTTCTGATAGTGGGTCAATTTTTTTACATCATTACACTTAATCATGCCCTGATGTGAAAACATGACCCATGATTCACAATCATATACTAGTATCAATCTATCATCATCATCATTATTATTATTATTATTATTATTATTATTATTATTTATTTTGACAATAATAAATGAAATGCCTTATATCATTAATAATTAAATCAAACAAGATAGAAGTGTAAATAATAAATAATTAGCCTATAGGGTTTACAAATCACCACCCTAACTAGGTCTCTATAGTAAATCCTTCACACCCGTGATCGAGTCTATATATCTTTGAATTGTTAACAGCTCTCGTCAAGTCCTTAACCATTGTCATCACTTGTTACACTAACTTACTTTCATTATCATCCTAGGTTTTATTCTTATCATCAATAACTCATTTTCACAATTCTCTCTAATTGACTAAATCCTCCTTATTTAGACTTTGTCATTCTTCCCTCCAATACTTAGAACACACACTATACTCAAGTCTAAGGCTGCCAAAATGAATAAACAACCGATTCATAAGTCAGGATCTTTAGATGTGGTCTAATGTCTCCATGGCTAAGAACCTGTGGCCTATTCTATGTCGAACAGTTTTAAAACTACGATCTCATCTAAATAGACCACACCTATTATCTGCGGAAAAAAAACACCATGGCCTATTTCAAGTTCTGACCACAGTTTTACCGTGGAAATGAAAGTGTGGCCTAAAGCTCAAAATGTTGTAATGTTTGGGTTGCAATTTAATTGTAAAAACAATAGGAAATAAAAGCAAGTGAACATTACTTAAGGTTGGACAAATTAAAAGACTTACGATCGTGATTTTAGACTTATCTTTATGTTTTCCCTAATTCTATATTTCAATTAAAACACCAATCGTCGTTCCAATTGCTGATCATGCACAAGAGGTTAATTAACAATTCTTAATTAGATTAGAAATTCCAAGATGAATTGATTCATGTAAATTCCAAAAATCCAACTATTACATATGTCAATTAATTAAAAGTAGTTGATTATAACAATTAATTAATTTAGGTTTTGGGGTGTGGTTAGTCCTAAATAACAATCAGAACAACACAATAATATAATTAAGAAACAATTAAGAGTTTTATCGCAATAGAAGAATTAGGGTTTACTGAAGGGTCATACACCATAACCCTAGCTTAGGGGTTTAGCTAGTCATACACATTGGATGACGTAAAAAATACAAATAAAGCAATAAGAACATTAAAAGGAAAGAATCTTTACAAGAGTTGACCAAATTGTGTTCCTTTAACCGTTCCCAATCTGTAGCTCCTCAGAAGTTCCCAATTGCTTAAAGAAAAAGTAAATTTTGAAAGTGCAAAAAAAAAGTCCTCAAAAACTAAAACCAAACCTATTTATAGGTCTATTGAGCCCGCTGAGTCACAAGCACAAGTTGGGCATAGAATATGCACGGGGACATGCATATTTTCTAAAGCGAAGTTTGGTCTGCACGACTTGTGTATATTCATGCACGAGGTCATGATTACTTTCTGAAGTGGAGTCTGATTTGCATGCCCTGTGCATAATTATGAATGGGGTTGTGCTTACTTGGTTGGTCATGCATGGGGCCATGCATATTATGCACGGGGCACTTCTTCCTTGCTTGGAGTCAAATTTGATGCTTTGAAGCTCTTTTTATGCTACTTTAGTTTGAAGTTTTCTAGGTCTTGTACCAATTCAACACATATTAAGATGAAACAAATAAATTATAGTGAAGAGAAAATGAGTAAAACTGTGTGAGAAACCCCATAAAAATAAAGACAAAAATGGAGGTTATCACACATTAAAAACACCTTTAAGTTTAAGTTTTATTTTTTTATTTATTATTATTTTTATTATCGCAACACAGAAATAGAGACAACGAAAACTCTTGAAATTGATATCAACATCGATCTTTAAATTAAAGGCAGCTGAAGGAGCTCTTCAACTTTTTTAGAAGACAAACCCAATGAGCTTTTCTATTTGTTGCCATGGTCGAAGCATGAATTTATTCGTTCAAACTTAGACAACTTTTATATATATATATCATCACAATCGGTTCATAATTACCCAAGCTTTACTTGAATAATCACAAGAAGCATGTTGGTATTCTTACTATAAATGATGGTTTATTTCATTCATCCAAGCGGCAACAATAATGAGAAAGCAAAGGAAAACTCTCTTTATCATAAGTATATAATGAATAAAAAGTAAAGAAATTTATTCAAAAAATTGGGGATGCATACAATATTGATATATCCTAATGCACACCAATTCTAAAATTGGCTTTGTAAACATACAAACATATATTATTAAGTTTAATATGTACACAACCACCACTTGGACACTAAAACTATAAGTTTTAGATACTCACCCTACTTTAACAAATAAAAATACTATTAATAATTCCAATGGAATCAACCTTGACAAGGTGATCCAATTATTCTCTGTCATATCAAGCTTCTCCTCACTTAATTACTCGTTTCTAATCAAAACATTGAATCCATAATTCCAAAGTAAAACTGACGCTTTCTTTGCATAGCCATGGGTTCTCCTGGGCAAGCCCTTCTTCCCATACCAACTTTTTCTCTTCTCCTTCCCCATCAAACTTCCCAGGTTTAAAGCATGTTGCATCATTGCACAACTGAGGATCTCTCTGCATGGCCCAACCATTAATGATCACAATTGTGTCTTGCCCTACTTGTGTGTCCAATTCGTCTTTTGCCTTCTTCAACACCTCTCATAATTTATTTTCTATTATCTTTATTTCTAAATTGAAATCCAACAATTTCTTTTTTATAAAAAAAATCTATATTAAAAATAACTTTAGATCACAATTCAAATTATTTATTGTAAATCGATCAAACTATATTTTATATATTTAAATATATTATTATTATGGATTTTAATAATATAAAAATAAATAATGTACTGACCAGTGAGTAAAATAGTACTTTAAGTACATGGAGTTACCGAAATTTGAAAGCAAATCCACGTATTTTACGCCGTTTATTTTTTTTATTTACAAAATTAAATGGATTTGTTTTTTCTGATTCCACGCGCATGCACGTGCATTGAGTTCCCATGATATACAAAAACAAATTATGAAAAGAGGTGTTCTAGCTGAACGAACATGACAATCTGTTATGTGTTTTGCAATTGGTTTAAAGAGTCTAATAGATCAATGACATTTTTTTTTCTCTTGTATATTTGCATATTGTATTTTACAGCTAGGGTTTTTTGTGAAAGTGGAAAAAATTATTTTCTCACGCCTTCTGTTACTGGCGAAGAATAACAAATATAGGAAGATCTGGAACTTGAATACGCTGGGTACGTGAGATTTCAGAATATGGATTATTTGACTAAGCAAGAAAGGTGCACTTAATTTTTAGTTAAAGTGATTGATAAAAGGATTAGGTATAATATCCTTGAAATGCCAGATACGGAACTTGGGGACCACTAGTGAGACTGGCTTCATTGGAATGAAAAACACAAGAACTAGGGGAACTAATTAAAATGCAAGTAGTTCAGTTCGAAATTTGGAGTCAAATGAACCAGATTAGGTATTAAAATTAAACATTAAAAATTTCATGTACTAAAATAAATAAAATTTTAGGTAGTAAAATCAAAATGAACTTATATTATATGTATGAAAAACATATTTCTAATAAAAAAATGTAACTTTTTTAACTCCATCCATTACAAGGTGTCAATATAATTTTATATATAACAAATGATATATTGTTAATTCTTAAATATAAGAAAAATAATCAAACAAAAAATAATTGTTTTAATAAGTTGTTGATGAACTTAAAAAATTTCAATTTGATGTTTCCTCAAATTTATTTGATCCTGGAGCAACACGTATTGTATTATATTATATTGCATAAAAAAAGTGTAACTATAAGGAAAAGATAATGGATGGTCTTTTTTTTTTTACCAAAGTAGTATAATTTTTTTAATTAATTATCAAAATGGGTAGATTTTGAAGCCAGCTCGTAGGAGTATAATTCATTCCAAGATCGGTTAGGGCCTCCAGAGGCATCACGTTGATGAAGGCCCCAGGGTTGATCTCTACCCACAATTGCCTTCTTTCTTTCATTGATATCATCAGTGAGAAAAAGAGACCCCTTAAATTAAAAAAAAAAATATCATCTTTTGAAAGACAATTATATATATGAATTGAAATCATGTTTAAAACACGAATTTTCTTTTTAGGATTTGTTTTTTGAAAAAATTGTAACAGCTGAAAGTGTAACAAATTATTTCTTTAGTCATCACAAATTGTTTCATTAAGAAAAAAGATAAACCTCTTATTTTGTCGCGCATGACTTTAAGCATTCACAATCTTAAGAAAATAAATGAAAAAGCTAAAGTGAAATAAAACACGATTTAAGTACATTAAAATCATTTTTCAAAAAATTACAAAAATGTAATTTTTTTAAAAATCTACCCATTTCGATAATTATTAATTGAAAAAGTTATACCACTTTTGTAAAAATGTCATAATCAGTGTATCTTGAAGACTATATAGGATATGAAAATTCTTAGCCAAAAGGTCCAAAAGCAAGAAAAGATTATGTCATTATTTTGTAGATATTAATTATTCGAAGAGCTTTTTTTTTTTACTTGTCTTCAAGGACGCAATCCAACCTCTCCTCTGATTATCTTGCGTCTCAAAGTGGGTATTTGACTGTTGGTAACGGTCCAAGACGAGAATTGCCAAATTATAAAACTTCTATTTTTGAGTCTGGGGTTACAGTATGAACTTTTCAATTTTTTGGTCCAAGGGTTTATTTACATCGACCATGATGCTGATTTCTTCAGTGCTGGGCCAACTGTTTCAAGAAAAATATTAGTTACCACTCTAGATCTGTATCATCTTTATAAGATGTACACTGATTATAAATTTAATTTGAAAATAATATGTTAAAAAAAGTAGAGAATAATTTTTTAAGAAAATCCGAAATGCTTCTATTAGACTCTGAAATTTGTGTTGCATTTTATTCTTGTCTATTTTCCTAACATATCTGAAGTATGCTTATTAATTAGTCCGTTTCTTTTAACGTGATTTCACGGCTCAACCGCTTAATCTTTATTTCCTTGTTTTTCTTTTTGGTATACATGTACCACTAAAGTAAAAGATTTTCATTTTTCTTTGTCAATGAACCAAATTCATGTTCTGCAAAAACTGTTGATAAGTGATTATACACACACACACATTTAATTTAGGCAACAGTTAAAAGATTGTATTTTTGTCCTTTCTGTTATTTTAGTTTCTTGCACCCGAAACAAAATACCTTAGACTTTTCAACTTTGGTAAATTTGCTTTTCTTTTACTCAATTATAATTTTAATTCTTTGAGAAAAAAAATAAAGATATAAGATGTTATGTAAAAACAAGAATGACAAAAAAAATCTTGATTTTAATACGTACAAAATTAAGATACTAAATCTTAACAAATTAATAGAACAAAATCGCACATTAAAAACATTATTAAGTCCCGATTATATTGAGGCATAAAAATGGAGACAACAAAACTAATAGAATGGATCATCTTTAAACACAACTCAGGGAGCTTCTTCTTTTGATGACACCTTATAAGAAGCTCTTCTATTTGTTCCCAAAGGCGAAGAATGCATTTATTTGATCGAACTTAGACAACTTTACTATGAGAATTTCTAAGGTATTTTTGAAAATTTAATGTTTTGGTAATGTTATTAATAAGAAATTTGCTCCCTATCTCTTTGTCTCTCTCTTTTTTTCCCCTTACTATACCCAAAATCATTCAATTATTGACCCCAAAATGCAACTGTACGAAAACCTTTAGATTTCCTTAGATACGATAGCAACTCTCGTCTTTTACAGCATCATGATCAGTTCTTACCCATTCTTTTTCTATAATAACACAAGGACTATATATGTTGACAATCTTACTATATACCAGAGTTGTTTTATTCATTCAAACGACAACAATAATGAGAAAGCAAGGGAATTTTTTTTCCATTCGTATTGTGAAAAAAAAAACTAATTGAAAGTAAAGAAATTTATTTGAGAAAACTGGGCGGTATACAATATTGATATATGTTAATGCTCACCCAATTCTACAATGAGCCTTGACACATAAGATAAAGAAGAGTAATAAAATATAAATATTCTTATATCTATATTTCTCTCTAGATGTCAATTGACATATAGTTGTCCATGGATGATTTTTGGACAAAGATTATTAATTTTGAAATGTATATATGATCACCACTCTTACACACTAAAATTATAAGTATTAGATTCTGAATCACCCAAGTTTACCAAATAAAAATACTATTAATAATTAAATTCCAATTTTAGTGGCAAGTGGGCGAGCCTTGCACATGGCCTCCAATGGAATTAACCTTGACAAGGTGATCCAATTGTTCTCTGTCATATCAAGCTTTTCCTCACTTACTCGTTTCCAGTCAAAACATTGAATCAACAATCCCAAAGTAAAGCTGACACTTTGCATAGCCATGGGTTCTCCTGGGCAAGCCCTTCTTCCCATGCCAAATGCTACCAACTTTTTCTCCTCTCCTTCCACATCAAACCTCTCAGGTTTAAAGCATGTGGCATCATTCCACAACTGAGGATCTCTCTGCATGCCCCAACCATTAATGATCACAATTGTGTCTCGTGGGATATTGAATCCTTCAATTGTAATATCTTCTGAAGACACATGAGGTATTAGAATTGGGGCCGGGGGGTACAACCTAAGTGTCTCAAGGATGATCTTCCTAAGATATGGAAGTTTTGGAAGGTCTGACTCATTTAACAAGCGGTCTTGTCCCACTTGAGTGTCCAATTCATCTCTTGCCTTCTTCAACACCTCTGGGTGATTCAATAAATTAGATAATGACCACTCTAAAGTCCCAGTTGATGAGTCAGTTCCACCAAAAAGCATGGCCTGCAATCCAAAATCCCCCATATGAAGTGTAAAAAAAAATACATTGGTGGAGCATATAACATGTGATTTTAAATTACAATGAAAGAAAATCACCCTCTTTGGGAAGAAAAATAAATAAGGAGGGGAGAGGAAGAAAGTGATAAAAGTAATAAATCAATTATGAGTTTAAAAAATCAAGGTGTGAAAAGAATTAAAGTTATTGAAATTATACTCTCAAATCATTAATTTCTCATGGATTTTTATCATACTTCATTTTATTTAATTAGCCGCAAAGAAAATATTAGAGAGAGTAAAGCCAAAAGTCTATCCCAAAAACAGTCATGAAGTCAAATAAAACAGCCACATATCAATATAATAGAACAGATTGCAACACCAGTCGTGAAAAGCAACAATTAGAAAATAACACAAGATGATTTGGTGATAAGATGGAAATAAAAGTAAATACCAGAGCAAGGCCTTTGATGATTTGGTCAGTGTAGTACTGAGGCTGGGTCTCTTGCAGTTTGAGGAGATGATCGATCATGGAATTCTGGCGGTCATTGCTGGCACGGTTCTCATGAAGGATCTTATTCAAGATGGAATCGTACCTCTTACTGATACTCTTCAAGCGCTTCTCCACATTCTGAAAATCGAACCACCTGAGGAAAGGCAAGTGATCTCCCTTGTTAGCCAAGCCCATGAGTTCCAACATTTCTGTCACAGTCTCTCTGAACTCCCTCGCTTCCTCAACGTTCTTCATCTCACTCTCCTCTCCGTAAAACCTCTTCCCCGATATCATCCTCATTATGTTGTTGTAAGTTAAGTCGTTGAACATCGAACTAATCTCCACTCGCGCAAACTCTTCCTCGTTCGAGTTCTTGGCCAGCACCAACCTCTGCATCAGACGCTTCGTCTCGTCGCTCCGGATTCCGGAGAAGGAGTGGACGCGCTGCGTGGAGAGGACGTCCAGGGCGGTGATGCGGCGGAGGTTGCGCCAGTGCTCGCCGTGGGAGCAGGAGCCTACGGTGGTGTTGTTGTAGAAGATGTATTTTCCCGAGAGAGAAGGTAGCCGGTTGGCCAAGGCAACGTCGTGTTTGGTGAAGCATTCTTGGTATGCTGTTGGAGAGGAGATGACAACGGCCAGACGTGAACCGAACCAGAGGGAAACCACGTTGCCGTACTGTTTCGACATGCGTTGGAAGAAACGGTGGATTGGCTGTTCGAGGAGGTTAAGGTTTCCTATTATGGGAAGAGGAGGAGGACCTGGTGGTATGTTTCTCAATTTTCTGCTTTGGAAAACAAACTTCACGCCGAGGAATAGAACCAGGAAAAGGACAGCGTATGACACCACCACCAACAACATTCCCATGCTTGCTCAATTGATTCTTGCACCAGAGACTATGCTGTCTGTCAGTGTTTTCGATACTTGAGTGGTGCAATATGTGCCATGCTAAACCACCTTTATATACACTTTGTCATAATCTATGGTGCAATTTTAAATTAACAAAAACTGAATCACAACGTTGTGCCTCAAACAATCAATATTTAATCAACTTTTGTCCAGTCGTACTAATATTAGCAGCCCCCTTAGAATATTTATTTTAATATACTAGTACTACAGTATCTACGGAGTTGGGTCAAGAAACTAGTCTTGTTTTTTTTTTTTTTAATTTCTTTTTATATACCAGGAACATGTCTTGACAGATAGTATTAATAGACAGTTCTGATTCACATGCACAAGGTAGTAAAATTATTTAGGTAAAATTTAAATTAATATCTAGAAAGAAATACTTATAACTTATGAATTGAAAGTAGTAAGATATTTTATAATTTCAATTTTTTTATTTAATTTTAAACACGACCTTAAAGTTGATAATTGATATTCAAGAGTACAAAATGCATTAAAAAGTAGATAAAAATTAGCAATGTGTTTCCATTTTTATGGTTTCTTTTTGTGTGAATTGTTAAAAAGTCGACTTTTTATGAATTTTACATAGAAGAGGTTTCATCATGATGATTAATAGTGTTTTTATGGGAATTTTCAGATTTTAAGCAAGGAAGATTAGAAAGTGAATTCTAAAGGCTCGCGCTCAACACAAAGGCAACTCGCCCAACGCAGTCTTTATCACTTCTCGTGCTTAGCTCATGTTCAGTTCACTCAGCGCCCAGTTACTAACTCGTGCTCAGCGAGGCCAGCGCGCTGAGCACACATTTGTAAATTAAGAAGTCCGAGAGTCTTTTAAGCTGGAAGAGAGGGGGAAGAAGAAAAAAAGAAACATCTTGCATGTGAATGAAACATAACACTGGAACTTAGGCAGAGAAGAAGACATCTACAAGCTCATTTTTTCCTCTCATTTTTTATTCAGCACTCCATCCTTTCCTTGTCTTTTCCATTTGTAGTTGAGCTCTCCATGTTAATGAAGGGTTAAACACTCCATTGTTGGAGAGTTTTCACTGAGTACTCTTGATGTAAAAACTCTAACTATCTATTTAATATTATTGTTAATGTCTTTGCTTCTATAAAGAGAACTATATTAAAACGACATACTCCCTCGACTTTAA
Source organism: Glycine max (assembly GCF_000004515.6). Lineage (NCBI taxonomy): Eukaryota > Viridiplantae > Streptophyta > Magnoliopsida > Fabales > Fabaceae > Glycine > Glycine max. Next base: position 13,073,119 of record NC_038251.2, on the reverse strand, counting down.
AGTCATGCTAAAAAAAAAAATTAAAGTTGTAAAGTATTTTACGACTTAATGGAAAAAAATACTCCCTTTCAACTTTAAAGTCATGTTGAAAAAAAAATTAAAAATTGAAATACTAAATTTTTTTACGACTTTAATGAAAAAAAAAGAAGTTGTAATATATGTTACGACTTTCAATTCAGAAGTCGTAAGATAACCTACGATTTACCTCTTTCTAAGTATTAACTTAAATTTTATCCCATTTAATAATTTTGAAAAAAAAATTATCCTCATTTCGAGGTTTTGCCGCACAAGCTGTGCTCAGCCATACTAAGAAATCTGTGAACCATCTATGATTAGCTTACATTTTTAATAAAATTTCTTTTTTATGCATCAAAATTAAAACCCTTACAACATTTGAACGTTAATTGGTAATTTGTGATTAAATGATTTATATTATCATTGTCTGTGTGTGACCATTAAATTTTTTATATATATTCTGATTATTTTTTATTTTTCTCTTTATTACTTTACTTATTGGAACTTATATGTTTTTAATATTTTTCAATTTTGTTACTTTACTTAATGGAATTTATATATTTTTAATATTGCATGCCACCATGATTAATAAATAATTTTGTCTGTTAAGTATGTAGTCAATAATTTGATAAATATCTAGTGTATTCAATAGATAATTTTGTCACTCTCAAGGATGAGACTTATTTCACATTTAAGAGGAGATGCTCTCTTTCCTCTTCCTTGAGTTCATGATCCCATTGTTGGATGGTAAGCCCTCTCTTCCTCCTCTTTCCCCTTCCTATGAGTTTATATATCCATAATGTGTATATGTGCAAACCTTCATTGGTGTTATTTTTGGTTGTATTTTCATGAGTTTTGTGAGGTGTTGATGTTGTTGATGAAAGCCTTCTTTGTTGAGCTCGAGCCCTTCCCTCTCCCTTATCTCATCGAGAACCTAAACTTAAAGACCCATAGCGCTAATAAACTATTAGTTACCTATTTTGTTATGAGTTAGTTATAGAGTAGTCATATAAGAAGATATCAATGTACATATATATAATTTTGTATCTTTCAGTAAATCAATATAATACTTCTTGAGAGTTATTCTCTTTATATAGCCTATGCTTATAATCTTTCCTCTTATCATTTGATAACCAACAATTGACACAATGTTTTATTAGTTATAACGATCTTTGCATCCATATTAATATTATAGAGTTCATCACTTTGTGGCATTAAATATTTTTGCACCTTTAATTTTTTTTTAGAAACTTGAGTTTTTGTATTAAATCTCAAGAACTAAAGATGTACTTCGAACAACTCGTTGATAACTTATTTAAATTTGGAAGAGTTTGTTTAAATTAAAGAATATATAAAAGAAGCGCTATTTAAAAAAATATTTTAAGAAATAGATAAGATTTGTTTGTTAAAAAAATTAATTATTTAAGTAAAATCAGTCTAGACAAATACATCAAAAAAAAGTAAAAGATTGTTTATTTTATCAAAAAAGTGCTCTTTTAAAAAAATAAGTTTAAACAAATGGACTCTTTATCTTATAATATAAAGTACTTATATAAGTCTTTAGAAATTAAAACTTTACATTTTGAAAATTACTTATTATTTACTCTGAACTCATATATAAATAAAAAACTAATTTTATACTAATTAAGAAAAATAGTTGACATTATTTAATTCTTATTTAATTTTTATAATCTCAAGTAAAAATAAGATTATTTAAAAATATTTTTTATTGGAATTTGTTATCGTAAATAAAAAAATTGCTGAAAATAGAGTTAAAATTAAATAAAAAATATTTAAAAACAATAAAATTTATTAAATTTATTTATATTTAAATCTATATACCATATCACTTTTTTTATCATATATGAGTAAATTAGAACATCTCTTGAGAGAATTTAAGTGTAATGTTTGCAAAGAAGGAATTTTAGCTTAGCTTATAAGGAATAACAGTATTATGGAAGGGAGGAAATATTATATTATTATTAAAAAAATAAAAGTGATTGGTGTGTATATAGTGTATACAAAAGAATGCATGCATCAGCATTTTGCCCCTTACATGGCTGGGTAGCGTGGCAGCGCGGTTGGTGTGCGGAAGGAATGCATGCATCTGCATTTTGCCCCTTACATGGAAAGTTGAACCAGAAACGTACTCTCGGTCTTAGGTATTCAACTGGTCAAGATCGACTTTCTTTCTTTTTGTTTTACGTCATTATTGTGGAATCTGATAGCCTCTTATAAACTCTCTAAGTCATGTGGGTATACGATTTTTCAAAAGGGAAGATATATAATATATATAGTCTCAAGTTCTCAACATTCTAGATTGCCATTAATATAAATAAAAGAAAAATTCTAGATTGTCATGCTACCCAATCTTCTCGCTATTACAGTTGCAGTGAGGGGTAGCAAGAATTTAAGAGGTCGAAATGAAGTAGCTACTCTCTTAACTTGTGCAGTTATCTTTGACTCTGCTTGCAGGGTTCAACTTCAATCTGGGTAGAAGGCTGCTGGTAGGGATATTTTAAACTCGACCATGCTGGATATATACATGTTTTCGCAATGGATTCAGTTTTATTTTTCTTATCATTACTATAAAAATAAAACTACAGAAGTAAGATTAGTAAACTTTACACAAATAGTGATGAATACTATTGTGTTTTTTATTTATTTTCTAATAACGTGAGAGGAAATTAGTTCTTTGGTCCTATAATATTTGTTGTCATAGATACTTATACAAAAGTCTAAGAAAAATTAATAAATAAATGAAAGATGATGATAATTTTATCATTGTTAATTTATTTATTTTCTCTTTCCTAAAATAAGTATTGTTTTAAATAGACATAAGAAAACTAACTTATTTACTCTCTTTCCTAAAATAAGTAGTAATTTAACATAACTATCATTATTAGATAGATAAAATAGAATGATATTAGTATTATGTTGAAAAACTAAAGTAAAATTTATTTTGGGACAATATTTTTTTAAATGTGACACTTATTTCGGAAAAGTTAGAGAAAGTATAATTTTTTTTGCTCACCATTTATAAGGGGTAGAGAAATATTGCAAGCTACACATGCACTTTTTCTAACATTCTTCATGATTAATTGAAATTTATTGACAGATACCAATTTTGATAGGTTTCACTTTTCATGATTATTTCTATTGATTTAGAATGAGGCCCACCAAAATCATGATTTTCATTAAATTTCAACTATGGAGAAAAAATAAGTATCCAATAGAGTGTCTAACATTTATCATGAGGATTTTATTTTGTGTATAGTATAAGATAAATGTTTCTTTTTATATAACTAAAATTTATAATAATGAATATTTTTAATATCTAATTATATTATAATTGAAGCTTATAATAAATAAATATTTTTAACATATAAATAATTCTTTAGATTTACAATAAATAATTTATATTGTGATACAATGGTATTTATATAACTATTGAGAATTTCTTTTAAAATATTATTGAAATTCAATTTCTATTCAATTTAGCAATAAAGGTGATAAGATAGACTAAAAGTTATAAAAGATTAAGAAAATCAAATATACATATAAAAATAAATGGAGAGTGATTTGAAATAGTCGAGATATAAATTTTTTGAGTTCATTGTTAGATCAAATTAAAAATAAAATTTGACATTAAAATTAAAAATTACATCTTGAAAGGAATAAAAAAAATTAAATGTTTAATATATGGAATTAGGATAAGACATACTATAGCTCAACTTTACTAAAAAATAACTCAAAAATTAATCACTCTCATTTATTCCTGTACTATAAATCTAGATCCTTATATTGAACGAAAACAAGAGCATTATTTGAATTTAGTTAATCTATAATGTGGGTACACTTCAAAAAATGTAGAACTATAATTATTAATAAGAAAACTAATGGTGTTGGTTAAAATAAATTACACATTATTTAAGGGGATATAGTTCACTTGAGTAGTATACTATAAACCCTTTGTTCCTGACTTAATTTGATACGGAACTTCTCCCTTTGAATAAAAGAAATGAAATATGCACTTGCTTCCTCGAATTGTTGCTAAAGTTTAAACCTTGTTTTCGTTTTATGTATATGACTAAAAAAAATAGTTTACTAACAGTTTGTTATTTGGCTAACTTTTATTTGTATATATATGTTTTCAATACAAATAAAATTGTAATGAACATAATTAACGAAATTTTATATTAACGGTAAAATATATTATATTAATAATATAATTCAGTAAAGATAGATATTAATTTCATATACTAATAAAATTATTTGCTAATATAGTATGTTGGAAAATATCAAAACCTCCCACAGATAAGTCATACATGAACGAGAGCAATTTTAGTCATCTTTTTCAAGATAACTCGTGTCTATCATATTTTGTGAGGATTGAGAGATGCTATAAATTGTTCTGCTTGAGTGATATTCAGAGAATTCTTGTTGTATTAAAAGAGTCATTGTAAATCCTTCTTCGTATAGTGATCGAAGGTAATTAGTTTTGATTTGCCTTTTAAAAAAAAATCACTGAAGGCAATTTTGTTGGATTAGGTTACATAATTTTGTTTTCTTTTAGATTAAGAGAGTTTTCTATGCTAATTTTCTGTGCCAGTTTTCGTTGCCAATTTATCCTTCTTCAAATACTTCTTGGTGTTATTCTTCTACTGTTATTTTCTTTATTTTTTTCTCTGCCAATTTTAATTACAGAGATAGCTAAATTTGTTCAGATATTTTCTAGCAAATACATTACATTGTTAACATATATAAACTCACAATATTTATACTAACAATTCAATTTTAGTTGACAAATTAAATTTATATATGCCAACAAGCAAAGTCTAAAATGTTAAACTTAATCAATAGGTTTTTAAAACTGGTGGTGGAGACCACATGGTTGTAAAGGAGTTTGGTGGGTGAAGGACGATATGGTTGGTGCATATCTAGCATTGGTGAATAATACAGTGTATACTAGTATTAACATGATCTGCCATATTATTGGTAAATGATTTTGTCCTTTTCAAGTATACAGTCAATGCTTCAATAATTCCAAATTTGTTTGTACGTAGAAAAAAAATATTTGGTAGATCGAAGATGTTGACAATTTAAATGAATATATCAATTGCATGTGTAATTGGTTCTACCCTATATGCATGGTAATTACTAAAACACTTGTTAAAATAGTGACGTGTTGCATGCTTTTTGTGGAATATTGGAGCAGTCTGATTGAATACAAAGTAAATACATATGGATTTGGCCATGAAAATTTAACAAATTAAACGTGCGTTAAGAAATGTATAACCACACAACACTGAATCAAAATCCAATCGATGACACGACTTATATTCTCCAGGATGCATTATATTTTTTTTTCTAACACAGTAACACTGACTTGCGACTGTACGAAATAATATATGTTGTTGTTTTGGGACTTTTACCTAGATTAATTGGACATAAATTTAACAAAACGTTCGTTAGGAATTACGTACTGTAACCAGACAACACAAGACTTATTCTCTTTATAATTATTATATTTTCACACCCAAAAATTTTAACCACCAAATTAAATCAACAATCCTTTTTTTTATATATCTTTCTTTTTTCCTGTTACACTACATTATCAATTAAATTAATTATTTTTTTTTCTTTTTCTTTTTCTCTTAAGTTGTACGCACCTCAAGAATATCTAAGAAATATTTTTCTTCACTTTAACACTCTGTACGTACACTATAATATCCTAGTCTCATTTATTCTGTCTCCTCCTCCTTTTAAGATTCTCCCATGGATTGTAATTAGGCATGGCACCCGTGCGGACCGGGGGCGGGAAGTACTCCCCCGCTCTCTGTCCCCAAATCTTATCATGTTTCCCGTCCCGTCTCTACTTCTCGTGGTGAAGATATTTTTTATTTCGTCCCCGTTTCTCGGTTCTCCGCGGGAATTTGTGGACACTCTGTTTTACACTAAAAAATGTCAAAAATTATAAAAAAAAATATAATTTTTTTATTTTATTTCAATTTTTCAACAATAATACATTTAAGGTTTAATTCTAAGTTTAAAACATGACTAAAAATACTAAAATAAATCAATAATAGTAGTAGCGAAGAAGTGAAGAAGGTGAAGACAGTGTGAAACGGTGAAACGAATGGTGAAGAAGCGAAAAATGAACGAAGGTTGAAGAAGAAACAAAGGTGAAGAAGGAAGTCAAAAACGAAGTCTGAATGTTTGATGCGATGTTTTAGGATTTGAGTAATGTTTGTGTCTTTGTGACTTGTGAGATATTACTTTTATATATATATATATATATATATATATATATGATAACTTTATTTTATATTTGTTTTACTAGTAAAATATTATATTAATCTTTATATTTATGTTATACATATTATAAGTTATGAGAATATATAAGTAAAATTTTATATACGCAGGGATACGGAGATCCTGCGGGACGGGAAGCATAATCCCCGTTCCTGTCCCCAAATTAGAATTAGTTAGGGGGGTTTTCATCCCTATCCCTGTGCTCTCCGGAAATTTTTCCCCAACCGCATGGTCCCAAATGGGACAATCTCCGTAGGAATCCCCGAGTTACGGGAAGAATTGTCATGCATAATTGTAATGTAGAGTGAATGGAATCTATGCTAACCGCTAAGAAATATATAAGATAGGTTGAATGATTAAGAAAGCAAAAAAAAAATAAAACGAATTTCTACTAACAAAAGTAGTATTCTATCAAAACTAAAGTTTACTGGTAAAAATAAAATCTCTCCCGGATGCATATTTTTTCTAACACAGTCTTGCAAGATACTAGTTCTGGGACCCGTGAGTTTTTTTAAAATAAAATATTAGATTCACGGGACAGTTATTTATATATTTATATAATTATTATTATGTGTTAATATATGTGAAAAATGTAATGTTATATAAAGATGGCCATCATATATTTAAAGGATCACAATTATACTACTACTCCTGAACTATCTACTTCCATTAATTATTACAGCCGAATATGTCATGAGAGTAATGAAGTAACAGATTCTAACATATATATGCATGACAGCTATGAGTAGAAAGAAAAAGATTTTATATGGCCTAACAATTGCCTTTATGTATCTATTTTTCTCCGTTGCATGATTTTATATATGTATCCGTTGGATATAATAGTAGTAGTAAAAAATATTAGACAAATATAATTAAAATACTTTAACAGTGTAAATTTTTTTGTACGTTATCATTCAAACATGAATGTCACGTAATTGAAAACTATTTATTTGTCTAATAACTACTTTGAATTTTATTTTTAAATTGATTTCTAATTGATAAGTATAAAAAGTCTGAACAATGTATTAAGATTAAACTCTTATTACAATATGTTATTGCTGTAATAGAAAATTGTTAAAAATAATATTATACTATTGTAAATATGTTATAATAATATCGCATATAATTACTTTATGAAAAAAAAACATATTACATATCATTAATAATAAATTTTTTATAAAATAATGACTAATCACTTTAAATAATTGAAATATCATAATTTTAATATAATTGTATTAAGTATTCGAAAAAATAGTTTTACCGTACATAATAACTATTGTTCAATTTGAATAATATTACTACTCATAAGATACTTTCGGTTTATAGAAAGGAAGGACAAATATAGATAAATTTCTATAAATTTAGTTTTGATGTCTATAGTTTTGAATTTTTTTTATCATGTTATTATCCAAATATTCATTAATTTTATAGATAACTAATATCTGTCATTAAACATGATATTATTAAACTTATATTAAATTAATAAATATTTTCATTGATGACATTTAATTAAGCTACGTACCCATCTAAGTTGCCATAAAAGAAATAAAAGCTGGCCGTCTAAATTGAACATCGAAAAATCAGCCAAGATGACTATTCAAAACACTAGTAAAAATGTTTACAAATTTTCCACATAGTCAGATAGTCTGGTTTGACTCTTTCCTCAAAAATCTTAATATATGAATTTTTTTTATGAACGGAAACAACCTGTGTCATGGGTCTCTAAATTTCTTTTCCTTCAATTCAACCAGAACTTGTCACCTTAATTAAAATTCCAAACAGATTTTTCAATATTTTTACTTTTAGGGATGTATTAGATTAAGATTTTAAAAAATTATTTTAATATAAAAAAGTCTTCTGAATTTTAAAGATTATATAAGAATATTATAACTTATCAAATCTTAATAGATTTATATAATAAAAATTTAAAAGATTTGAAATAATTTTATAGATTTATAAGATTTGAAAGAACTTTATAAATTTTTAGAAGCACATTCAAAATTAAAATTACAAGAGTTAGTGAAAAGATAATAAGAAACTATGAGGTTTGGATAAAAAAAATAAAATCAATATAATTTTTTTAATTTTTTAATAACTAAATTCATTCTAGTGTTATGTCTGCCTGTATTAATCTTTCTTGTAATATTATCATCTTGTTTTCATTTTTAAATTTTAATAATAGATTTAAAATTATATATTAGTTTTTTAATTTTTTAATTATTATAACTATTTCATGATAAATATAATAAAATGCTTAAATAGGATGTAATAATAGACATATACTAAGAGGGAATAATGAGGATGAAAAATTGATAAGAAATATGGCATAAATTAATGAGTTACGTAGATGATAAAATTAAGAGTGACTAGTAATTTTAATTTTTTTACACCTGAATTTTTGAATCATAAATGATTTATGATTTCATCACTCTTCTTTCTCTCAAGAAAGAATTTTCTTTTTGTTAATTTAAAACCATATGTTATAGAAAGATACTACCTAGTAATTATTTATATATATATATATATATATATATTATGAGTAAAAGATATTTTATATATTAAAAATATGGCTATATATTGTAAAGCCCAGGAACTGCCAAACATATCGCCTAGCAAGGAATACAATTATACCGAAATGAAAATTAAAACCCTTGTATCAATAGGCTCCCAATGGAATAGAGTCATAGACTAACATTGTATTGAACCCTACTATGTTTTTACTGAAAGAGCTAAGACTAAACACGCTATCTAGGAAACTAAGGTGTAAGTGTTCCACCCAAAACCATGTCTCTATACAGAACCGTTTAACCTTGGAAAGACAAAGAAGAATATGACTAACACTATATATCCAAAAGCAACACACTTACACACATTAACATCAACATAGTGCAACCTTACTTGTCACGCACTATTTGTTGCTTCTGCTCAGCAAAAGTGGAAAATGGTGAAGTGGACCTGAGAGTCACTAGAAGGGGGATAAATTGTGACTCTTGACAAATTTTGCCTTTATCTATTTAAGTGTGTGTTGGAAGTGATACTGTAGATCACAAACAATGTATTTTTGAGACGTGTATGAGCGTTGTGAAGAGGCTACAAAACTGGCAAGGACAATGCCAAATCAAAATGTGTCACATTAAAAAAAAAAAAAACAAGAATATCCGATTACGCTCTTGAATTTCAAAATAACAAAGACAAACTCACGTGGCTCAAGCTTATAGGCATAAAACTTTCCTTTCTTATTAGTCACTTTGAAAGTTATATCACAAAATAAATAATATATAAACATTTAAGGCAAAGCTATTCCGAGTAATGTGAGAGTTGACCTTTTGTAATATTCTTCAAACTACAAAATATGTTTGGAACAAAGAAATCTTTTCTTGAACTTGAATATAAATATAGCACTAAGGAATATACCAAATCTGAGATACTTCTCAATACTAGTTTGTAAAAGCTAAATTTCTAACATACTCCATATTTTAATTTCTAGTTTTCAGCAAGTTATTTTTGTTGCTTTTAAAGTGTAAATCGGTTTGAAAATCTTTTTAATATTTAGTTCTAATCAAGTTTATTATTAGATATTATTCAATCAAAACTAATTAAACACACAACACAAACTTGAGAAGCAAGGAAAGGATATTGAACATGAGAATTTTTATATTGATTCACCTATAACCTTGGGCTATACATCCAGTCATTACAACTTAATTATAGGATTTTCTACGTAGAAAAAAATCAACTAGAACAGGATATTCTTTCTTCGTTAGCTTCATCAGGCTCTCATAAATTCTTCTCAAGTCATTACAAGCTACTTCTCAATATAATATTATCACCTCTGCAAATTTACATTAAGTATTTTTACCTCTATAGTATTCTTACCTTTTTAGGTATATGCCTAAGTATTCTCACCCTTCCAAACTAGTATTCCCACCTTTGCAAGTCCTCCAACTAGTATTTTCAACCTATGCAGGTTCTTCACTAGGTATTCTCACCTTTGCAAGTTCTCAACTTGGTATTCTAAATTTCTAGGTCCACTCAACCCAAGTAGTCGTTAACAAGCTTTTTCAATTTTAACCTAATAGTAACCTTGTGCAAACATACACCACTAATGCTTACAATACTCTAGAAAGCAATTGTCTCATGACTGGACTTCTAGTTTCTTTCTCATGGATTCTATTTGGACAAACTTTATGCACTATGATAGGTCAAAAGACATTTATGTCTTAAAATGAATTAAGACTCTTATATCATATGCACTATCAAAATATGTTCTACGAAATTTACATCTAATGTTTTAGACGATAACAAGATAAAATCATAATATAATACGATATTAAAGTTTACATTTAAGACTTCATATACTATTTTTGTAAAATAAAAAAGCCCACCCATTATCTTTGCCTTATAATTACGCTTTTTTATGTAATATAATATAATACGTCTTGCTCCATGATCAAATAAATTTGAGGAAACATCGAAGTGAAACTTTTTAAGAAGTTCATCAACAACTTATTAAAACAAATATTTTTTGTTTGATTAATTTTCTTATATTTTAAAATTAACAATATATCATTTTTCATATATATAATTATATTGACACCTTGTAATGCATGGAGTTAAAAAAGTTATATTTTTTATGAGAAATGTTACTTATTTTTTAAAAAATGATTTAAATGTGTTTTTAATACATATAATATAGTTATTTTGATTTTGCTACCTAAAATTTTATTTATTTTAGTACATGAAATTTTTAGTTTTTAATTTTAGTGCCTGATCTGGTTCATTAGACTCCAAATTTCGAACTGAACTACTTGCATTTTACGTTCCCCTAGTTCTTGTATTTTTCTTTCCAATGAAGCAAATCTCACTAGCGGTCCCGAGTTCTACATCTGGTTTTCTCCTTTTTATCAATCACTTTAACTAAAAATTAAGTGCACCTTTCTTGCTTAGTCAAATAATCCATATTCTGAAGTCTCACCCAGCCAACTCAAGTTCCAGATCTTCCTATATTTGTTATTCTTCGCCAGTAACGGAAGGCATGAGAAAATAATTTTTTCCACATTCACAGAAAACCCTAGCTGTAAAATACAATATGCAAATACACAGAAGAAAAAAATGCCATTGATCTGTTAGAGTCTTTAAACCAATTGCAAAGCACTCAACAGATTGTCATGTTCATTCAGCTAGAACACCTCTTTTCATAATTTGATTTTGTATATCATGGGAACTCAATGCATGTGCATGCGCGTGGAATCAGAAAACAAATCCATTTAATTTTGTAAATAAAAAAATAAACGGCGTAAAATAGGTGAGTTTGCTTTCAAATTTCGATAACTCCATCTACTTAAAGTACTATTTTACTCACTAGTCACTAGATTATTTATTTTTATATCATTAAAATCCATAATAATAAGTATCTTTAAATATATAAAATATAGTTTGATCAATTTATGTTAACCGATTGACAAGTGCATCAATTTGTCACAAATAGTAAAGTACTTGGAAGTTCGAGTGTCGAATCTACAGGAACTTTGGTTGTACTTAAATTGATACAAATTCAATTTAAAAACAAGAGATAAGAAAAAATAATAGATAGGAGATAAGATAAAGATTTAGAAGAAAAGATAAATATTTAAAGATAAAAATCAAAGATAGAAAAGATAAAATATTTAAATTAAAAGATGATAAAGATAAAAGAAGATAGAAGATAAAGAAAGATAAGATAAGATGAATTCTCAGAATGTGATAATATTGAGAATTAGCCTGTCTTATTTGTCTAAGATGTATTATTTTAGATTTTTCTCTATCAATGGTGAATTTTTCCTACCCACATTTGTTAATATGCTCAACCCGGATCCCTCACGATAAAGAGCCTAATTTATATATTCTCTCTTCCAAATCTCTTTACAAAGATGAAATCATAAACATTAAGTATAAAGTTGTATGCAGAGGCACAACAAAGTACCTCTATCCCTAGAAAATGTAATGTTGAGATACCCTTTCCCAGTTCTGTTAAGGATTACCGTCTCCTGAGCGACTAACCCCTAAAATTAATGCCTGTAAGACCTTCCTTGTATTTCTATTAAGGATTACTGTCTCCCGAGCGACTAACCCCCAAAGACGATATAAGAATGAATGATACATTAAATTAAAATAAGAAAGAATAATAGGAAAAAAAAACACTTGATTGCATTGATAGATATGAAACATTACAATACATTTGTTGCCTTTTTAGGCCTGTTAGGCCCTAACTAAGAGGGGCTTTAGCCTCTCATTGTCATGAGACACTTTTACACTTTAGGGGTTGAGGTGGATGGAAGAAGATGATGGATGGATAAAGAGAGAGGGTTTCCCCTAAGGGATAGACTCAGTGTGTGGGTTCTAAGACTCCGTGTTTTTTTCTTCTACTTCCTCCTCCTTATATAGGCACTAGGTAGCTTAATTTTCACGCTGATTTCGGGCTTAGTGCGGGCCTTCACACTAAGTGCGCCTTTGGACTTCTTCGTGGGCCTTTTTCGCGTTAAGTGTGTGTTGCGCGCTAAGCGAGAGTGCGAACTGGGTCTGCCTTGCGCGCTAAGCGGACTTTCCAATTCTTCTAATTTTTTTTTCAAGGTTTTTTCTTCCCATTTTTGCATCAATTTTTCCTCTAAAGCATTTGGAATCTTCTTCTTTTGAATTTTGCTAATAAAAAACAACAAAGATGTTAATTTCTTCATTGTTTCATTAAAAACAATAATAAAGTAAAGAATTTGCAATCATTCTTAGCCAAAGTTGACTATCAAATTAGCTTATATTTCACATTTATCAAACTCCCCCAAATTAAAACATTTGCTTGTCCTCAACTCCTTGAACTCCTTCGCCTCTTTCACGTCCTTTATCTGACTCTTGGCACCATAGTAATGGAACTCAGCTCCACGTGTTCATGATCCATGCATGAGGCCTTGGCCAAGGTACGTATCAATCTGAGAGTTACAAAATTGATTTAATGATAAAAAGAGAAAAAAATAAAAAGAGATTGTGGATTCTAATTTGTCCACTAAAAAACTAACAACTGACAACTAAGTCCATCCTTTTGGATTTCAGAGAAGGAGTGGATTCGTTGCATCAAGAGGACATCAAGGGAGGTTATGCGGAAGAGGTTGCACCAGTTCTCGCCATAGGAGCAGGACCCTACGGTGGTGTAGTTGTAGAAGATATGCTTCTTTGAGAGAGAGTGAGGTCGGTTTGCCAGGGTGAGGTCGTTTCTGGTGAAGCATTCTTGGAAGGCGGAGGGCGACGAGATGACAATGGCGAGGCGGGAGCCGAACCAAAGAGAAAAGATGTCGTTGTGTGTTTTTGATGTGCAGGTTAAGAAATGGTGGAAGGGACGTTTGAGGAGGTTGAGGTTTCCAATTATGGGAAGAGGAGGTGGACCTGGTGGCAGGTTTTTGTATTTTCTTCTTTGGGAGAATAATAGCTTGAATGTGAGAAAAAATAAGGGAAAAAAGTAAGGAAACAAGGGAAACATTTCCATGGCTCGTTAGTTAAGTTTCGAGAAAACGTGGGCTTAGTTAGTTGGGTATAGTTGAATCACCATGCATGCACTACTAAAAAAAACACTTTCAACATTGCTATTTTAACGTTGATTTTTGATAAAATTGATGTTAACAAAAGAGCGATGACATTTTTGTAAATAAACTAATTTTGTTAACATCGGTTTTTTTTCCAATGTTAACGTGACGATATTAACATCGGTTTTTGTAAAACTGATGTTGAGTTTTAATGTTGTGTTTTAATTTTTCTTTTATTGAAGCTTTCTTGTTCTTAACAATGATGACTCTCCCCCTTTGAAGCCCGCAAGCTCATCGAGTGCTTCACCCCTGACTAGCTCCTCGACATCCTCTACGACGCGGTGGTGCGCCACCTCGACGTCCTTGCCGCCATGCGCGCCGTTGTAAACCATGATGTTTGCCAGTACAAGCTCTTCATCCGCTGCCTCGGCTAGGATATACGACCACCGATGGCCTCCGCTCGCTCTTCTCCACCTTCGACGACCTTGAGGAGGCCATTGTCATCCTCGACGATGCTCTTCTCCGCTTGCATCAACGTTCGCATGACAATCACACAGTTGGCCGCTGTCGGGAACTCTGCGTCGAACGCCAACCCCATTGATTTGGCTCTCTGTAAGATCTACGCTGCCAGCGTGCCGTCGGACCTCCCCACAGATAAGCTTCTCACACACTTCTTTGTGTATGGCAAAATCAAAGAAGGATCATTAGGTTTGATAAACAAACAGGAAAGTCAAAAGAGTTTGCTTTGTTCGACCCTTTACTTCTCTTTCAATCTCTTTTCGTGGTAAACTCTCTCTATTTTAACTCTTTCATTTAACAGAAAGAAACAATCTCAAGTTCAATTTCTAACTCTCAGAGTTGAACTGTGTTGTAGATGCTCGTGTTTTCACTGCACCAAAATGCTCTCCCATTGCTCACTTTTCTCATCGGAATTTGGTTCCAACTCGAGCTTCATTCATGCTAGTTCCCCACTGTGTAAGACTTCTAGTTCTTGTGTTGTGGTTACTCCATATCATATTTGAAAATTTCATTCAATTATGCTAGTGTCACTGCATTCCATTTACAACAATTACTACCTTTAACTTCAAAATTGAATGCTTGGATAATTTAGCAATCTTGGGTTCTTCTTAATTCCTCTAGTATGTTAATTAAAAGTTAAAGAAAAAAAAATCGCATGTTAGTTAGGATTCGAAATAAAGTAGAACTCGTGAACTGGAACTTTTTGTAGAGTAGACTATCTTAGAATTTTGCAACTGGATATTACTATAGGCCCCAACTTCCTTTGTTAATTTTTAGTACATCTTTTAGATCCTAAACTTAATTTTATTCCATTGGGAGACCTTGTCATTGGAACAACCCTTTTATTTACCTAGAAGTATATAGGTAACCCCAATTTCTTTCATTTTCAGTGAAACACTTTTATAAAAATGTTTAAGTGGTTACTTATGTCTTGCAGTGCCATAATAATTATATTTTCTCCCTCTTTGTGTATTTTCAGGTAGCTTCCTTTGCTGGGGAAAAGCAAGCAATATCTAGTTTGAACAATTTTTTTGTAGATGCTTACAAATCAGGAATTCATGAAGGTTCTATAGCTGAAGTGGGTCTAGGTTTGGGTTATTTTGTTATTTTCAACAGTAATGTTTTCATTCTATGGTTTGGTGCAAAGATAATAATGGAAAAAGGACCCAATATATGGGCTGATTAGTGTGATTATTAATGTGTAACTGTTTTAATGTAAGTAGCATTTTTATTTTAATGTATTTCCTCTGCTAAGGAAGTTTGACAGTTCGTTTCTTTTTTATCAAAACAAATACAACCACAACCACTCAAGACTCTAGAGATAAATAAATACATAATTCAACTTGTTGATATAATTTTTTTTTTCATATCTTAGGTCTCTTGGACAGGTATCCCCTAACATGAGTGCTTTGGCTGTAGGTTCTACTGCAGCTTACAAAATGTTGCACGTCGATCAGTACTATGCTTCAACATTTGGGAACATATTAACCATTTTCATTGCTCAAAAGATAATGAACTTAATATAATTTAACTAGGACCACAGAGACGTATTGAAAGTTTACAATCTCTTTTTTGACAAAATTTCTTTTGGAATTTTGTTGAATTTCAACCAAAATACCTTTTTCTTTTTGTTTTTGTTGTTAGGTGGAAAAAAGTTTGACCAAACATGATAAGCACATAAATTAGCACTAAGGCTTGAACTTGTAAGCTCATACGTCAATATCTTCACTTATATATAAGTTATAAATTCATTTTTTAAAGATAATAATACTTGTAGGTTTACTGTACATTTATCTGTCATTTTCTTGTAGGTTTTCTTACATATTACTTTAAAGTAAATTATATTCTCATAAAAAATGCTTAATTTATATTTTCACGTTCAAAATATACATGTCCCTCCATTAAAAAATATAATTAATAGCTACATTTTCTTGAGTTTTTCTTTTAACTTTAATATAAAAAAGCTTTTTTAGTTTTTTTTGTCGGTAAATTCTTAATATAATTAATAGCTAATTTTAAACATTTATTATCAATTTTGTGACTATATAAAAAATAAAATTTTATATGAAAGTACAAAGTTAATAATAGAGATATTTAAAACATTATTCTACTTTCTAAAATAATATGTTTGTTTAAGTTCCTTCAGATACACAATCATAATCATGTCAAAGTTGATTTTGGGCATAAAGAGATAAAAATGCTTACACTATTTAGAAACATTTGATTTGATTTGTATTGTTTAAGATGTTCACAAATAAAAAAATTATTAGATTTGAAATAGTGATTTCATCACTTTAAATATACAAATTCTAACAAAATTTTAAAACAGATGAATTGATTTTAAATTTAATTTAATTATATAAATTGATTTTTTTAATCTTAAAACCTACCTAATACAATGTAATTAAACCAAATCCATTTTTTTATGAATTTCAAACAAATTTTAAACTTTCTCTGCAAAAACACAAAATTTAAATCACTCAATTGTAGTATATCTTATATAAGACAATTCTTTGAGTGAGTGCTTGTGCTCCACATTTATCATCACTTCTATTTAGAGTGAATAGGCAATTTAGTCCCTGAGATTGTAACCAGTTTGCATATTAGTCCTTAACTTAAATTTTAATTCAAAATAGTCCCTATCTTTACATTCGTTATGCAAATAAGTCCTTACCGTTACATTCGAAGTTAACGTCGTTAATGAGATGTATTGTTGGCAATTATAGTGTCACGTAGGCTAACTAACGTGGCACTATTATTGGTAGTATTGCAAAATAGTCCTTCTTCTTCACTGTGCTTCTTCTTCGTCATCTTTCACTCAACCACTGTGCTTCTTCTTCGTCATCCTTCATCTTCTTCTTCTCCCTCTCCCTCTCCCTCTCTCCCTTTCCTAATGTCATCTCTTCATCTTCTTCCCGGTGCCACCACCACCCTCAACTCCGCATTCCTCCTCCACCCCCATTCTCCCCTCTTCCCCTCCAAAACCCTAACCCCCAAAAAACCCAAACCCCCATCTGCCCTCCTCCAGTGGAATTGCAAACCAAAACCCCAACCCAAACCCTTTTGCAGAACCTATTGGTGTACCTTGGGCATAAAAAAGTCGCAGGAGTTTGCCTTCATAATTTCCCTCAATCTTGAAGCAAGAAATTGTTCCATCCTGTTGTAACCACTTTCAGATTTCTTAATTGACCATCGTCTTGTTTGAGCATCTCTAGATTACAAGCCTCCTGAGTAAAAAATTTCATTGACGTTACAAGCCTCATGTGTTTCATTCACCGCCGCATTTTGTTCTTGTTGTTGCTCTTTCAACAGGAAACTCCTCCTTCAACAGGTACGCCATAGAACATTAGAATCCATCTTCTTTTTCTTGCTGGTATTAATTTACGGTGGGACCACATTGGAATTCATGCCTAAACTTTTTTCTGAGTGCCCTGTTTAACTTTAAACCGCTTCATTTTTTTTTAATTGGCTTTGACATATTCAATTTTTTTTTAAATATAAGATAGTGCCTAAGTAGTATTGAACAGGTTGATGAAATCCATTATTGACTGATGCAAAATTGATACAGTCCCAGTACATTTGCTTCTCAATAAAAAGATATTTCCCAAGTCAAAACATTTTGGGGGTTTCTCTCACAAATGATTATATCAATTATTTAGTACTTGCTCTTTGCATCTGGTGGGGTGTTTGTTTTCATGAAGTTAGAAACTTCAAATAATATTTGTTCAAATTTCAACATTTCAGATTATGAGTGCGGTTCATTACTCTTGAAGCAAGGTTTGGTGGGGGTAAAAAAGGAATGAGTTTTGTTAATTCAAATCACACCCGTGGTTTCACATTATTCTTAATCGGGAAACTGAATTAAGGGTATTTTTGCATAGGGGAATAAGATCATGCCTGGCATTCTCTCAAGGCTGAATGCAACCATTTACTGTCGCATTCGGGAAGCAATAACAAGGCAACAAGGAGTGCCGACATCCTTGTACAGAAGTTCAGCTTTGCCTCTTTGTTCGCTCACTTCAAGTCACACACTTCACACAAAATCAATGATTACTGCCTCACATTCCAATGCTATGCTGGGAGATGTTTATGCTTATGGCTTAATCTCAGGTCGTGGTAGTGTGCGAGACTTCACAAAGCCTGCTGTAGGTTGCTTGAGGGGTAGTGTGAATCTAAGGAGACTACAACCATTGTATGGTCCTTTGAGTTTTGGGTGTTCTACTTTTGATGCTAATAGGAGGATCCGGGATTCGAGTTTGCTGCATGGATCATGGCTCAAGAATTTCTCAGCCTCTTCTTCTGCTTGCTACTCAGCCGGGGCTGCACATGCTATCTCATTTGATGGAAGCCCTCCTGATGAACAGCTTGCAAATTCCTCTTTTTCGCCTGACCCGTATGTAATTGTTGTTCTTAATATTTTGAATTCTATTTCTCCATGAATTGCTTCAAATAATATATTTTGGATGCCGATTTTGATGCCATGAAGGAAGCTTACCCTATTTATACCGTGTTTGAAAGAGTGGGGTAATGATTCTGCAGCAAGTTCTAGAAGTGTGACTTACTATTTGCATTTTCCACACTTTTGAGTATTTCCATGAGAGTCCAATTTTTCTTTTCGCCAATTATATCTGTAAACAGTAATGTATATTTCTTGCAGCTGATACTTACTTATCCTCTCCGCCTCCCCTTTCTTCCATCTCTCACCGGCAATCTCCCCATTCTCAATTTCACTGCTCCGTGACATCATCACCGGCATCTCCGGCGGCACAAACTCTCCATTCTCCAGCTCACACCCCAAGGTCCCCAGTTGAGCAAGTCAGAAGAAGGGTCGAGCGCGAACGAAGATCGAGAAGCACAGAAAGAGAACTATGGCTTCAAAAGAAAGAAAATTTGTGTTTCTTTAGATTTTTCAATTTAGTCCTTGCCACATTGGACTCAAACTTGCCACATTGGGTTGCTTACGTGGACTGAGGTGTGCCAAATAGACATTTGACTAACGGAATAAATTAGATTTTAACAGCAAGGACTTATTTGCATAACGGATGTAAAGATAGGGACTATTTTGAATTAAAATTTAAGTTAAGGACTAATATGCAAACTGGTTACAATCTCAGGGACTAAATTGCCTATTCACTCCTTCTATTTATGCATATGTAGGAAAAGCTAGCACTTACTAATTCCAGGTTAAGACCAAAGCAAAGGCATTTGGAAAATGGGGAGTATGACATGGCAAATTCAGAAAAGTTGCATCTAGAACAACAACAATGCCACATAAATATTTCATTTTACTTTGTGTGTTTCCTTTGTTAGTTTCACTTGTAGACTAGCATTATGTTTGAATGTGACACTACATGATATGAAGTTCTGTTATAGGTTTGATTTAAAACTAGAACAACATAGGACATGAGATTAATTAAAACATAGTGTTAATGTTATTCTTGATTGTATAGGAGCATCCTACTATCAAAGAAATGTTGATAGCTTGAATTTTGCTTGTGTTCTAACCTGATACATTATTAGGGAGCTAATATATTATATGATAATATAGTATATCTTGTCTCCTCTTTTCTGTATCATGACAAAGAGAAAAAGATGTTTGTTTTTCAAATGCAAAAAATCTAGTTTTTACTTATTTTGTAGTAGGATATATATGTAAGTTAAAAATGAGTAATGTTCATACCTTATAGTTTGATAACTATCATTTAAATTTTTTTCTAGATTAATATGATAAGATGGTAAGTAATGTGATATCGTAATGAAAATAATATTTTTAAATTTTTAATTTAAAATTAATATATTTTTTATAAATTGGTTCATTGTAAAAATAAACAAAATATTAATTTTTTTTTGCAAAAAACAACACCACTTGGTCTAAAAGTGATGTTGTAAAGACACTTTCTACATTGATTTTTTAAAAACCGATGTAATAAGCGCTTCAGATTACACAATTCAACATTGATTTTTTTAGAATTGATGTTGTTATGCACCTAACAATATCGATTTTGGTCTATACGACATCAGTTTTGTATAAATTGATATCATGTAGTGTATATTAACATCAATTTTTTGAAAATTGATGTTAACATTGATAATGTTAACGTCGGTGGTTTCAACATTGGTTAAAAATCGATATTGAAAGTAAAAAATAATTGATATTAAAAGCCTATTTTCTAGTAGTGATGTATGCATTTGAGTTGTGCAATATGTGCCATGTGAAGTAAAAGCATCTCCGATATGGGATTTCTTGAACGATTTCTTAAGTGAATAAACTTTTTTTTTTTTAATTGGAACAAATCTATATGACAAGGAGAGTTTCGTAAAAATAAGATATGTATTTTTTGCAAGGAAATATTTCTTCACTATAAAAAATAATATTTATCTAATACATAAAAATATCATACTTAAACCATAATTAAGTAAAAATTAAAAAAAAATATATAAAAGTATGAGTTTTTTAAAGTTATCTAGAATTTCTTACTATTAGAACACAAAATTATATGTGAATTTCTTATAATAACATAACACTTTGAAGATCACAAAAAGTAACTTAAAAAACTGGTCAAAAAATTTGTATTGGATATGGTCTAACATTTATAGAGTGAGTAGGGTTAAGAATTTCGTTGTATTCTTTTATCACAATCGTCACGCTGGCTTCAAAATTAAAGTCAAGAAGCAAAAGCCAAGATTCAAAGGGCAACATAGATAAGCAGGGTTTTTTTCCTTCATTTTTAAATTAACGAAATTAATTAAATGATTTTTTCGTTTTACGCCAATAAATTTCTGGATTATAAATTAGAATAGACAATTTATTCAATACATCTCATTCTCTCAATTAGACGGTGTTTATCTTTTTTTCTTTCTTCTAGATATACATTTCATGCACTAGTTTTAAAAAAATTATCTCAACAAGTTGGCATAAATATAAAGAATTGTGTTCTTAAAAAGAGTCAATTGTCTGATGCTAGGAAAGAAAATGAGAAATTTAGGAAAAGTAATGAGCTTCGACTGGATTGTAACCTGAATTAATTAGACTCAAATTGAAATAAATTTAAGTTTCCAACGATGGCTTTTTCAAGGTTTGAAACTAGATTCCTGAACTCTTAATTGAATATCGAAAAATTAAATAAATACAATATTCAAATTTCTATTTACAAGATAATGTTCTTAAAATATCTATACATGATAGCATAAGCATAAAGACCACAAAGTTCAAAATCCGTAAATGTTAGCTAGCATCGCTTGTCTTTAAAATATACCAAGCGGAGAAAATAATTTAATGGAAAATATTCATATACACTTAAATAATTGATAAATGATATTTAAGGTATATATGTTTGTTTTAAGAAAGAAAAGAAGTAGAGAGTGAGATGATTATTTAAGTTGTTTAATGAGAAAATAATATATATATATATATATATATATATATATATATATGTATATATATATATATATATAACTTTATTTTTTCTTAATTATTTAGTTGTATAGAAATTGAAAAAAAGAAAAAGAAATTTCTCTTAATAAGTTGTTCAAGGTTGTTTTAAACGAAAATTCAAACATATGTAACAAGACACTTTCTCCTTTTCTTCTCAAATTGTAGAGAGCTATAAAAAAAAACATGAGTATCACATGAATTTTATTATTTTCTTCCAAGTTATTAAGAAACCAAATAAAAAAAGAAAGCACTTTTTTAAATCTTTTCCGCCCTTCCTTTTTCCTTTCTTCCTAATACATCTCTTCCAAACATGGTGTTAGAGAGAGAAATATAATATAATAGGTAACATATGTGATGGATAAATCTTAAAAAAATAATAAGTGTTAATAAAATATTTAATATATAAAAAGAGAGGATTGTTATTTCGTACAATCCTTTTATGAACAAATTATACAAAATAATCTACCTTATGATTAATTTTCATCAATAACCTAGTTGATCACCTTTAGAATTAAAAATAAAATTAGACCAATTTCTGGTGCACTTGAAGAATGAAATATTTGACAAAGTCCTTGCATGTCAAATTTATTAGCTGTTTGAATTATTTTCTCTATTATTATTACATTTAACCTATTTAACTATAAATACATAATGATGTATAATGAACTTCATTCCCTTTATAAAGATATCTACACGATAGAGTTCTAAAACAAGGGTTTATCTCATGCCCTTATCCTTATATTCTTACATCCTTCCAACAAGTATTTATTTCCTGCATATATCTTAATAAAATTATCTCAGCTAAGATACCTAATAAAAAGGAAGATCCAAAATTGTATGAATATGTAAAAAAATTATACAATACATGGTTCTTGTGGGTCAGCCAATAGGGCATCACCATGCATGAAAGATGGTTATTGCTCTAGGTTTTTCCCAAAGAAATTTCAAACATCTACCATTGTGGACCAGGACGGTTACCCTTTGTATAGAAGAAGAGATAACGGAATTGTTGTTGAAAAAAATGGCATATCTCTTGACAATCACTATGTGGTCCCTTATAATCCACAATTGTTGGTAAGGTATTACAAAGTTCATCTTAATATTGAATGGTGTAACCAAAGTATCTTTATCAAGTACATCAACAAGGATTGTGATAGGATTACAATTGTCATTATACCTCAAAGAATGTTGATGATTCTAAAATGCAATACAGAGATGAAGTGAAACAATATCTAAATTGTAAGTACATTTCACCATGTGAGACCTGCAGGAGAATTTTTATTTTTCCAATCCATTGAAGAACACCAACAATTGAAAGATTATACTTTCATCTCCCTGGAGAACAATCTATTCTATTTGGTGATTTTGAGAATATGGATTCATTGTTTTCTAAGCCAACTGTTAAGTAACAAACTGTATAGTGACACTAGAAATCTTACACACATAGTTTGTCTCAAAATTTGTTTACGCACCTTCCAAAAAGATGCTGACAACCAAGAAAACAAGGTTCCACGATGAGCTCTTTTATTTGAGGATGATGCTCTCTATTGCCAAGGGACCTTTTAGCTTTGAGGATACTAAAACTATTGTTGGAACACTTTATCTACTTTTCGAGATGCATGCTTTGCAATGAGATTTTTGCATCAAGATAAAGAATACATTGATGTTGTCAAAGAAGCTAGCAATTGGGGATCAAGCTATTATTTAAGGAAGCTAATTGTTACAATGCTTATCTCTATTAACATAAATAGGACCGAGCATGTGTGGGAGCAAAACATGAGAGTATTTAGTATTTAGTGGATGATATTTTGCATGAGCAGAGACAACTCTCTAACATACATTGTGATTATTATTTATTTGTTTGTATAAATATGTCACTTCACAAAATAAATATTCTATTGAAACCCATGTCATATCCAACCAGATTTGTTACACCTACCATTGGAAACAAAATTGATATGGGCAGAAAGAGATTGTAACAAAGATCAATTGAACACTGAGTTTGAATCTTTGTTTGCTTCTTTAAATGATAATGCTACACCATTTTTATTAAATACATATTTTATTTAAACATCTTATTTAATATTTTATTTCTTTTAAAAAACTTATTTTTTCTACATTGATTTGACTGATGCTGTTGGATACATTATAGTGTTTAATATATTTTCTCTCAAATGGGTTAGCTTTTTTTTTTTTCTAACATTAAAAGGACCCTTTGCTATTCTCACTCATTTTGTTCTCTTCGTACCCCACCTTTTTTATATATTCGTAAACTATCCCTCTCTCGAGTTGTGATGTTCTTCTATGCGTTTATTCATGCTTTATTTGGTATCCAAAAAATAGAAGGAAAATAAAAAGGAGAGTAAAAATAGAGAGAAGATAGAAAATAATACATTTTGGTAATGTGGAAATAAGAAAGAAGAAAAATAAAAATGTATGAGTTTCACAACTTTTTATTTCTTCATAAAATACTGCAAAAATGAAAATTGATCGCATTCCTTTATGAAAACAATCTATTATTATTTTTATTCATAATTAAGGGTGAATTAATTATTATAAATTTTTTAATATTATTTTAAATTGCCACGGATAAAAAATTAGATGTTATAAAAAACAATTACATTTTAGCTAACCATAATCAATTATTTTATATATTTTTTATTTTTAGTTTTTCGTTTCTCTCCCTTTTTCTTTACTATTTCTCTTAAATTAAACATCCCTAAATTCACTATGTTTTTCACTTGTTTCTATTCACTCTATTTTCGTCTACCCTAAATCTCACCCTTTTATTTCTTTCTTACAAAAAATATCATTAAAATCTTTTAAAAAATAATTAGGAGCTAGAAAAAGAAATCTAAAAACTATTGTAAATAGTCTCTCTAAAATCAATTTTTTTTTCAAAAGTATTTTTTAATTTTTTATAATTATACACAAAAAATAAATTAATTTCTACTTTTTTAAAATCTCTAAAAATATTACTACAATAGTTTACTTCATGATATTTCTTTTCCCCGTATATACATAACAAATGTTCCAAACCAAAACTAAAATGCAAACTAATTTCACCGCTTAAAACCAGTGACGTTATTCTCCCTTTCACTCACTCACTCGCTCCCAAACCTCGTACGCCGTACCGTGTTTCCTCGTCCGACCAACAAACCTCACGCTCTGGTGTGGTTTTCTCCGATTCTGCAGTAGCGGCACACATGCCACAACCAAAAGGTGAATGAATCCATTTGTTCCAATCACATTTACTTACATGTTTATTCATCCCAATTCATAACTTGTAATTGAATGTAATGTAGTAACAGTTTTTTTTTTTTGTTGCAACAGAGCTTCCAGGGTTTTATTATGACCCTGAGAAGAACAGGTATTTTCCCATCAAAGGCCCCATTCCTGGCTCTTCTTCTAAGCCCAAGACCCCTGCTCTTAACTCACCCCAAACCTCTTCCAATCAGGTATATATAATATATAATAATATTTGTAAAAGAGTAAACCATCAATTTGGTCTCGAAAGTATTACCCTTTATCCTAAATAGTCTTAAAGTTATGAAATTTATACAAGTAATCCGTAAAGTATTGACAATTTTACTAAGTTGAGGAACTGATTTGAAGGATTTTTAAATACTTGAAGGACTATGTAGCATGATTTGTAATACTTGATTGATTATTTATATAATTTAATTACTTTGAGGATTACTTAGGAAAGAGGGTAATACTTTAGGAACCAATTTGATGGTGTATTCATTTGTAAAACCTTAATGCATTGCCCTATTAGGGTTATATGTGGCTCCTTGAATTGAATTGAACTTGAAATGTGACTGGTTTTGGTTACAGGAAAGTGGTGGGAGTTGTTGTAGGAAGCTTAGAAACAGAACCCTGTCTAAGCTGCTTCAGGCTAGGGAGTTGGATGGTCACAGTGTCGTCATCTCTCGGTATTGCAGAAGTAACTTCACTGAGGAATTCCGGAAAATGCAAGCATCTAGACCTGTGGTGCGAATCGCTTTTTCCTTTTCTACATCGTTCCGAGCTTTGAATCTAATCAAAGATTGAGTTTGCAGGTCTGGAAATATCGGGGAACTGATGGGATGCGTATTACTGCTTTGGAACACTTGCGCGTTGATGTGCAGACATCCGAGGGGCAAACTGAAACTGATGTTTTGTTGACGGGCAGCACAAATGGCTCGATGAGGTATAACTTGTGCCTATGTGTGTGTTTTCTGTTTGTTGTTGTGCTTGCTTGCTTTCTGTAATGTAATCTAGGATGATTGGAAGAATCTCTATTCTCTAACCTTTGTGATTGAATTGTTTCTTTTATCAATTGTGAAATGTAAACATGTCTTATTGTTGTTTCTAACTATTTATGCAAGTTAAATTAAGCGAGTACATCTTTGTATTATTTTATGATCCCATCAAAATGTATTAAGTAAAATAACATTTTTGCTAACCATTGCCCTTATATCAAAGTGTAAAGTTTTATTGTAAAGTGTAACATTTAATCTTACTAACTAAGAGCACTGCTAGTAACACTTCCCTAACACACTTTTTTGGACACGTTATTACTGGTTAAAATTTATTGGAAATCATAAATTTTTGTGGGTCCTAATTCTTATTTAATTAGTTTCACGCATGATTTTGTAGTTTCCAATAAATTTTACCTTATAGTAGGGAGTATGTTGCAAGCACTTCTCATCTTTATAGAATGTTTGATGCACGGATAGTGGTTAATCATGCTTTGTAGCATCGCAATTGTGCCAGAGAGGTGGTGTGCTGCAAATAGAGCATGTTGCATTGCAGTTTACTGTCATGCCTGGAGCAGGGTGACGACGGCATTTTGTACTGTTTAAGTGGAGGCCAATATTGGGGTTTTGCCCCCTTTTTTTAAACTTACCCCATTTATCCACTCTCAAACCTTTTGAAGGCTAAATGACGTTGGTCTCTTCTCTCTTCAACATTGATCTTAGGACAATGGAATGAATGGATGGCTAAACGAATAATTATAAGCTCACCCAAATAGACAAAAGAGGAGTAGTACTAACACACTCTTTAATGCACTCTTCCCAGCATACACTATAACATTGGTAAAAATGTTATGGGAATCACAAAATTATGAATTGACCTTATTCAATACAGAGTAAGACCCACTTTATTTCAGGAGTCCTAATAAATTTCTGCTAATAGTAGAGTGTTTGAGCTTTTAAAAAAAATAGTAGAGTGTTTGAAAGAGTGTGTTGCTAGCATTTTCCATATACAAAATTAGTTGTACTTATTAAGTCAGATAAATTCTTCCAAGTAAAAAGTTTAAAACAGAAAGCAGAAATTAAGTCTGTAGTTGCCAATTAGATGAATCAGTGCAAAGCTCGGCTCAATAAAGAATAAAAATCCTGAGTTATTAGCAAGAGAAAGAGGAATGAGATATCCTCTTTCATTGCATATGGAAGATTAAGATACTGTTAAGTGGCTGGTAAGTTTATGAACTACCTTCCATGGTTAAAATAGCGGTACTATAATTGCGTAGTGGTGCGGCCTCTGCCTGCTATAGAGGCTGCCATAGTGGAGCTGTTTAGTGTAGTGGTAGTAGTGGACTAAATAGCGGCCATAGCGGCACTATGGAAGCGTATGTGTTGATACCAAAAAAGCCCTCTGAATAGAGGCGTTAGAGCTTTTTTTGGGGGCTATTTTTAGGGTTTTAATTTCCAAAAATGAAATATACAGCTGTAATAGTAGTGAAAATGATAACAAAGACAACCTGGGTTTAAAAGATGATAATCGATGATTCTTATCTAGAAAACTTGTATTTAACTTTTGTTGGCATTTACTTGTAGTTGTATGTTATGTTTCAGACACTCATGGCCTTTTATTGTTAATTATTAATGTCATTAATTTAGGGTAATTTTTTTTTATCATTTTTGAGAATTTATATGTATATAGTAATATAGTACACATTATATAGACTATATAAAAAATTTCAAAATAGCAGCAATCCCACTAGGGTTCATCCGCTACTCGCCGCTATCCAGTGTTTAAAAAACTGCTACCTTCCTTATCAGGTGACCAACAGTCAGTATGTTTGTCTTAATCAATTGGTGTGCATCTTTTCATCTTGACATTAAATTATTCAATTTGTTTTTCCATTTTGCTTTAATCTTCTTTTTGCAACATTGCTCTAGTACTCTAATTAACAACTGATCAGTTTATGTCAACATTTTATCAGTACCTTGATGATCTAGCAAACTGACTGGATTCACACTGGTTGCACTTGAACCTAACAGATGTTTATTATTCATTTGATTCATGTTAACATTGACGTAAATGTTAATTACTATTTTACTAGTTTGTGAAATTTGGTATTTTGCAGTTTTTCTCAAGTTGGAGGGGTTGGGCGTAATTATGATGGTGGGACAAAATGGAGGGCAGATTGTGTGAAGAATTATGTTAAAGGGAGAACAGATGAGCATAATGAGGTGCTTAAGCCGGTTTTCAAACCTAATCGAGCTGCACTGCTTATGTCCTCTAGAATATCTAGTATAAGATTGGGTCCTAAGTGCTCTTCTCACGCTGTCAATGATGGTCATATTGTTGGACGTGCATTGTATCCTTTTGAGTTTTTTTGGTTATTTCTCTGTAAGCACTATATAGCCATGCAATATATATATATATATATATATATATATATATATATATATGGTTAAAATTAAAATGTTTAGTCATATGATCTTCATGATACTTCTAATCTTGATCATCCATGTGACATTGGATTACCAAGTTTTGCTATATAGTATAGTTTATATTTGACTTGCTGAATCCTCTCTATCATCAATATTGGAACACTATATGCCATTTATTTATGATAAAATTGATCTTGAAGTGAAAGATCTTAACATGAAAATAGATTTACTACTTTGGGATCAGAGACATCAGGTGGATCAGTTTATACTCTTGATCTTGTTGAACCATTAAATCTTGGACCAGGTATACTGAACACATGGAGCGGACTAGAGGAAATTGCTTCTTTCAGGTGTACCATTTGGACAGCAGAATATGATTATAATAGACATCGGGCTGTAATTGGCAAGTTACATATTGCTCTCCTCACTCTTTCTCCCACACACACATATACACAGGCACATGCATGCTCAGATGCATATGCTTATGCCAAATAATGTTAAATTTAGATACAGCCACATGACATTTTGTGAGGAATATGTACTTAAACATTAGCATTAGTTCATGGCCTTGCTGATTTGTTATTATGTTTCATGTTCCCTCATTAGCACTTCCCTACATAGATTCCGACCCAGTTGAGTTTCGATTATTACCGATAGCTATAGGTTGTACGGGATAATAATTTTGGGCCATAACATGCACCCAAACTTTTGTCAACAGTTTATCAAGAATTCTGGATTGTTGAGATACTAGGTTCGCTTCTGTTCACTGACAGTTTTATTATATTTTGGTATTTTTCAGTCACCCCATTCTTGTAGGAATACTATTCCTAATCCGTTATATCTCTTCACTGTTTGATTTTCAGTTTATAAAATTTAGCTACATGGAATGATCTAGTGTACCCTGTATCAATCAATATGGCTGTGAATGATCTGTTTGGTTTTGCTTCTGTCTCTTGTCTGCATTTTGCTTCTATTTTTATTAGATTAAGATAATGAAATATGTACCATGGGAAATGGTTTGTTAAATCTTGGTAGTTCATGAACATGACGGTTGTGATATACCCTCTTCCATAAGAAATATCTGAATTATGAACAAACTTTTAGACATTACAATTTTTTCCCCTTTGTAACTTTATATATAATTTTTTTGCCATATATTTATTTGTGCTCTTTATTGTTGTTAGGTACAAATTTGGGAGGTGCTTCAGTGGATCTGGAAACTGGGACGATATCATGGTTTTTACATTGTAAAAGTGATGTTTTTGCGCAACAGATTGTTAGTTCAGTAGGTTACCCCTTTTTATTCCTAATAAATACTGCATAGGACATTTTATTTCAATCAAATAAATCATTAGAAAAAAGGAATATATTTTTATCAGCTAGATACTGTGTTTACATCAAAGGTAATGTCCCACAGTAACTTTCCATATGTGTAAATTAATTATAAAACTAGGTGAAAAGTAAGGGTATACTTGACAAAAGACTAATTAATGTTATCTTGAACTTGAAAAATGATAGATAAATAGAAACATAAATTTTCCAAAAATCCGACAATTAAAAAGGAACGGAGGGAGTATCTTATTCCTTGTTTCTGGTCCTTAAAAAAATTCTTCATTGATGTGAAATAAAATGTGATATTTGTTGATTTCTGTCTTTATGTTTTCATTTTTGGCTACAAAACCACCATGACATATCCTTTGACCATATTATGAGGTTATCATTCTCAATTTATTTTCTCAATGTTGTTGCAGGGAAATGTGATTTTATGTGGGCTAAGAAATGGAGCAATTGTCACTGTAGATTCTCGTGAGAGTCGAGAAAGCCTTTCTGGTAGACTTATTACCCATCGGATACCATATACATCTTCAGACAAGAAAGTTGGAGGTTCTAATAAAGAATGGTTCAAGGTATTTTTCTTTGTTTTGGAAATTAGAATTGAGGATAGGCTAGAGAAACAGAAGATTTCAACAAACAAGCAAAATGTAGCATAATAAAATATTGTAGAGAGATTCAGAATATATAATGTAAACCTTGTGAATCTGTTTAAGTCCCTGTATAAATTTTTTATATGATGGGACTAATTATTTCTTGTTCTATGTTCACAATCTGTTCCTCAATGTCTGGTAATTCACTTTATGATGGTCATTACACTTTGAGTTTTATCTATTGTTGATATGGTATGCTTCACCCATATTACAGCTCAAAGGAGACATATATCCTTCTCATACCATTAGGATGCCTTCATCTATTTCCTGGTTAGTCATCCTTTTCCTTGTTGGTTGTCTACATGACTTGTATCTTCATTTGAATATTATTGATTTTCACTGACTATTTTCTGTAATTTATGTTGTGGGTTTCACACTAGTTTGGCGTCACTTCAGTTTGATGATCAGTACTTTTTGGCAAGCTCAATGGATGGATCGGTTAGTATACTCTTCTGGAAAATTGTTACCTATATCATTTATGTCTGCTCTTACAAGGCATAGAATGCCGAAAATTTGCAGCAGCATCTCATGATTAGGCAGTTGCACGAATTTGTTTCTTATATTTTAATTGAAGAGAAATTATTTGTATTTAATGAGCAAAAACTAAGTGTAATTGATCCCGTTTAATTGAAATTCTTTTTTCATGGGAGATTATCTTGATTTTTGTTCTCCAGGTCTTGCATCACCTAGATAATATATTGATTGATATAAATATAATGACCAATGCAGGCAATATATGTTACCAGAACTTACAAGATAACAAAGAAAACCATTACCTAAATTGTCATGGTAGCCACCATTTCTTGCTGGCTGCATATCTTGAGAGAAATTACTTTTTAATGATGGGTTCTTTGTCTTTTCAGATGAGACTTTATGATCTTCGTCTACTTCAGAGGGGTGCTGTTCAATGTTATGAAGGGCATGTGAATTCTCATACCCGTATACAGATTGGTGTTGATCCATCTGAGAGATTTGTTATGTCAGGTGGGTGTTGTTTCAGTGATGTTATTTATTTAGCATTCTAGAGTCTGAAAATTTTGTCTTTGTCATCTCAGGTGGAGAGGATTGCAAGCTAAGGTTATGGAGTATCAAGTCTGGTGAACTGCTTTTTGAGGACAAGTTCTCTGATTCAGTTATCTCCACTGTGTGCTATAAAACATATGGACATAGTGAGCATGATATCCTCTCAGCCTTTCTGCTTTCAATTTTATAAATTCTCCTATATTTTGGTTTTCAGATGGTTGCTAATCTTAAAGTGTATTATTTGGTTGTATAGGTTTTAAAGCAGAAGAGGAAAACCAATACAAGCGTGACTCGTCTCAGGGTGCATGGCTTGGATCACTTGAAGGACTGTTTTATATGTGCTGGTTATGAGTGTGAAGGGTCCTGCAGCTATAGAATCTGAAGCTAACTAGATGCCCACAATACCTGATAGATGCTGAGGTTATAGCATATATCTATATATACTCACATGAAGGTAATCAAATAGCTTGTAGATATATACTCACATAGCAAAATTCCCTGTTAAAGGCTCTTTTGGGGATTAAAGCTGATACTAGCAGTAGCACACAGCAGAGATGACCAATACTTTGTAGAATTAGTGATGTTTTAGTATTTACATACACAAGGAAAGGTTTAGAGCCAAAAAGAAAAAGAAAAGCATTGTGCTGGCTATGGCTTTTTTGTGCCAAAAGTTTCTATGCTGACATTGTGCCTCTACTTTGAGAATCATCATTTGCTTGCCAGCCTTAGTTGTGGTAGGGACCATTGTGGTACTGTTAATTGGTTCGTATCATTAGCAGGGTTATTTAGAAAAAAGCTTTCAATTTTCTTTTTTAAAAAAAATTGAAAACAAATGGGCTGAATAACAAATGTAGTAGTTATATTATCAGATGAAATGTGGTGAATAGGAAAAAAATCTGCAAGTTTTCTTTAAATAAAATGTAATAACAATGTTACTTGTTTTAAATATAAATTAATAATGATTGAAAATTAGTTATTTTAAGAAGTTTCGTAAAAATGGGAAACATAACGTGTAGGTCTGTCGCTACACTTTTCTCATCCTTTTCAGGGGGTTGAAATATGGATTTTGTTTTCTTGAAATTTTGTAAAATGCATTGCCATAAACGTCTAGAGCAGAGGAGGTTCTCTAACAGTTGTAGTGTCACTGCTTTTTTCTTTTTCATATTCATCTTGTAAGGAGATGCTCCAATTCATTACTGTTTCATTAGTGATCGTTGTGTTCTGTGAGCTTGTAATTGAGCTATCTTAATACAAAGTTCACTTTCTTTTCTACTTTATTCCTCTGGTTCCTATCAGAGACCAAGGATAAGATTAGCCATTGGTCAGTTTTGTTCCTTTTGGATTCAACCAAATAAGTTGATGGACGCAGCTTTGCATGTACCAAGCTTTGCAGGTCTTGTACTACTTTAATGATAATTTTTTCTTATAAACAATTGAGAATATAACAACGAATGAGTTTAGTTTCAGTTTTTTATATCCATTCAATTGTGCATTTCTTTTTTATGTATATAGATTATAAAATTTAACAAAACCCCTCCAACTCCGTAAAACTAGGATATGATTGCTGGTACTAATAAGTATCGCTACCCACAAGGTATGACCAATGTTTAGTGAGTTGTAGTTTGTTTTTTTTTTTTTTAATCTTATGATAGAGGCTCTATTCTTGATTATGTAGATAAAACATCTGTGAGAAGAGTCGTTACTTAATTGATACGGTAATTTCTTTAAGGAATTAATTTCATGAGAGTTGGATTCCTAACTTTCGGCCATAGAACTAACCAGCACCACTAGCATCACACAAATCACCCATCCATATAGTATCATATTGATCCATAACACAGTTTTTTTCCAAATACATGGTTGTATATTTATGAAACCAAATGATTTTCAAAATCTTTAAAGGACGAAATTAATATTTTTATTTATTTTTAAAGAGTTAAGTTAGATATTTAATCTTAGTTACATAATAGGTTCAGCAGTCTAAATAACCAAGACCTTGGAAAAGTTGGTGAATACTTTACAAAACTTCAATTTTTTGAGCTGTTACCAAGACTTTGGGTTTAAATTGTTCAGGAAAAAATAGTTACAATTCTTTAAAAGCCCCTAGTCAAATTTAAATAGGATAATATATAGAGTTTAATGCATGTGCATGGATGGTGTAAAATAATTTTACATCGTCATCTAATTACAAATTATCATATGAATTACTTTAAGATAATTATTTTAAAAATCAATAAACTTATCATAATAATATATTATAATTGAATGATTATGTAAAAAAAATTTACTGTTAGTTTATAAGCCTTTTTCTCTAATATATATTTGATCTCTTAGCAATTAAGTGCATAAAATATAATGTCTTTGGATTAAACTTTTCTCTTTTGACAGATTAACATGCATATGTTGTGTATACTTCATTTTATTTAACATGAAGAAAAAAAATCTTAACACTATTGGTAACTAATTTTATTAATATAAATGAACTAGCCCCTTGACACTTGATACACTTCTTCCTCTCCAAATTGGTTTTTTCTTCTCACTATATCAATAACAACTCTTACTATGGATCTTGAGGCTTTACAAAAAAATGAAGATTTTAAATGAAGTTCTAATGTTTATAGTAGGGAGGTTTAAACTGTCATTTCATTTATAAATGTCTCAAAACTGGTAACAAGAAGATAATAGATAGTCGTAAGAATATATATATATATAAATTATGCAATTTAAATATTTCTTATAAAAAAGTTCTCTTTTCAAATAATAACCTAGAATTAAAATTAATAATAAACAAAAATCATTCCAAATCTCATGCTCATCCTCGCACCTTCTGTCCTTTTTAATTTAATCTATTATTTACGAGATTGACATGTTATCATGATGTAACTATTTTATTTTTAAAAGAAAAACACCCCAAAATTGACCAATTTTCAGATATCAGAACCCAAAAGAAAAAGAAAAGAAAATCTTGAATGAGGATGAGGAATAATTAAAAAGAAAATCTAAGTAACCAAATAAAGAAAACAGTCGTGAAAAGGGAAAGCTGTCGAGGCACTTTGATTGCTTTTGTCAAAGCAAGATAACAGTTCTTTTGATATCTTTTTGTTTGACAAACATTCTCTAGCCAAGTAGCCATATACGCTTACCACAAAGCGTTTTGAGTTGAGTCTTGGCAACAAATTAAAGTAACTAACTAAAGCAACAAGACCCCTTGGAAACAAAAGTGAAGGCAAAATCATGTCCCAGAGCCTACCTAGCTCTCTTTTAGCTTGGTTGCCTAACATGAACCTATATATAAATGCATGTTCGCTATTTTTTAAGATAAAACAAAAGTTTAAATGTGATGGATGGGACGGTATGCGGTGAAAAAATGTTGAATTTCTTTGGGTACGTGTGCGTGACATCAATGAAATTTAACAATTAGTTAATTTGGTATGTTGCACGTCACATGTTTGCAATAGGTAAATGTTTTCCATAAAATGCTAAAAGATGATTTATAATGATTAACACTAAGGAATCTTGGTAGCTAATATCCCAAAATTTGAAATCATGATCAAAATGGGTACCAATGATCATATGCTCTCAGTTAATCGTACACATAACATATAATTAAATATTATTAATTTCTTCTTGTGTCGAATAGAGATTCACAAAAACTTTAAATAAGTGAAGGTTAAGAATTACCTAATAACTTTATGAGCTTCCTAAAATTCAATAAACATCTACTTACCCAAGCAAAGGAAAGAAAAAAGGACCCAATAATTAGTCCAAATAAGTTTGGCAGTTTCACATGATAAACAAACAAGAGGGTGTACTATCAAGGGGAAAGAGACACTGGATTTATGCATTTAAAAACTGAGTCAGCCTGTAATGGTTTGTATTTTAAAGGAAAGGGACAAAGGATACTATGGATGGGAGGGTAGGGAAAATGATGAGGATATTTTCGGTAATTGGGGATGAAGGATATTGACCCTTCAAACACTGCTTTGCATGACAAATCTGTGTAACTTTTTCACGCAAAACAATGGTGAATGAGGGATGTTTATTTCTGCAGCATACTTTTTTAAACCCCAATTCCCCTTTCATTATTGTGTGCAATAAGCAACTCCTCGTCGTAAACAAAAGCCCACCTTCATTGCATCTTGAATCATTATGTCCGCTTTTATTCTTTGGATTATTAGTGACCAATTGGTAGATGGAATGCAAAACCTTTGTAATGAGCAAAGGGTATCTTCACTAGCTAGCTAGTGTATTTTTCCTGATTTTTTTTTATTAGCAATTTTAGTTACATAGTGAGAGTTCCATTTCCGTGTGTCAAATTTTCGTTTCCAATAATAAGACATCATTAGACCTAAAACTAGAAAAGGCTGGATGGCCTTTTTCAAATAAGATGTAAAAAAATAGCCTTCCTTTTAAATATATGTAATTCTAACAAAATACTGAATTTTATTCCTTCAATTCAATCTTCCTGCTTTCAATATATAAATCATTCACAATTTTTTTTTTGTAATTTAATCTTTCATTGATCAGAATTTTTTTCAATGTCTTTGAGGAAGTTGAAATGCTTACATGTATTATATACGTACGGCGCAACATTTAGTTTGCACATATCGTGCACTTAATTTGCTGATTCAGCAAGCCTAATTTATCCTTATAAAGACTATAGATCAGATGATCTAGTACTGAAG
The DNA here is from genome assembly GCF_000004515.6 of Glycine max. NCBI lineage: Eukaryota > Viridiplantae > Streptophyta > Magnoliopsida > Fabales > Fabaceae > Glycine > Glycine max. The sequence goes on along the minus strand of NC_038251.2, from coordinate 13,036,927 downwards.
CTAAATTTCGTCGTAAATTGATTAAAAAATGGTAAATAATTTTGAACATGATAGCAAAGAAGATCGAAAAATTTGATGACCATTCAGAAAAGAAGCAACCGTGTATGTACATATATGAACATAATGATGATTATTAGAAGTAGAATCTCATGTACACATATCCTCATGTTTTAAACGATTGGCACGCGTGTGGTTCAGTTTCATGACAATAATATGAACAGAACTGCACTCACATATATATATATATATATATATATATATATATATATATATATATATATATATATATATATATCAAATAGCATGTTTTGAATCCCTAGCTAGCACTCCAAACCAATTCTCAGCAAATGAACAACAAAATAATAATATTATTTAACAGAAACATAAACAACCTGAAACCACAAACCTCTAATCTTAATTTTTTTTTCTTTTAATCTTGGGGGGTTGTACCCTGAAATTGAATATTTACCTGTTTGAAATGGGGTTTGGACCACTAGGGACTTCATGTTCACTAGCATTGAAGATTTTGTTTTGCCACTCCAATGGAGGCCGTTGAGATTGAGAACTGCCTTCTTTATTAGTACCGTTCAAGAGATGATCAGGAACATGGTCATCTTTGATGGTTTGTTTTGGTGTGATTTCTTCAGCCTTGATGTTTTGTGTGCTTCCTGCTTCTCTAGCCGAAGCAGCTACCATGGTGTTCCTCTTCTTTGTACCACTTTCTTTTATAGAAGCTAAAGAGGACAAACTTCGTTCTGGGACAGCCATGGCGAAGTGAAGGGCTAAAAGCAAAGAGAAGAAGAGGGTCATCATGCAAGTGGTAGAGGGAAAAGCTGCATCACCAGCCATGCAAAACGAAGTGCCTTCTAAAAATCATCCAAGAAATGTAGGTGGCCTATTAGCTAGCTAGGTTTGCAATCAACAAATTGAAAGGTACTAGGGTTGAGAGTATGTTTGTGAAATTTTTCCAAGCTGGAAATGACAAGGTAAGTAAGTTTTTGGAGAAGATATCAAGGTTGTAGGGTTTGGTTGTGTTATAATGATAAAGAAGTTCAAATCAGAGAGAGAGACAGAAAGAGAGTCCTGAAATATGAAAATAGGAAAGCGGAGATTGGTGAACCTCTCCTTTGACGGTGTGTTAATTGATTGTTAGGTACATAGCTTTATCAATATGTTCTGTCGTATTGAGCAATTAGGCGATGAAAATACAAAAAAGAGGAGTCACTAGCTAGCAAATAAATCGATACTATCACTATAACTAAGTGGTGAATCAATTAACATAATATTGTTGTTTTATTTTTATATATAATCTTTAAGTTTAAATTTTAAATATGCAATTGGCCGGGTTAAATAATATAAAAATTTATTATTCATAAATATTAATTTATTTATCCTAAACAAGATTGTTTCTCATAAATAAAGTGTATGGTCTTACAAAATTATAATAACACTCAATAAATCTTGTTATAGTTGGTAGATAATGTATTCATTAATCAGGTAGTTTGATTTTTAGTCATGTGTACACATAATATCATTAAAATAGATAAAATTTATTTGGATGATTTTTTTCTTGAAAAGAGACTAATCTCTAGCCGTTTATGTCTTGAAAAAAGAGATTAATCTCTAGTTGTCCGATTTCTTGATTCACACACACAAAAATGATGGCTATCCAATAGCTGGGATAATTGACCTAATTGAGAGGACTAAAAATGTAAGAAATAGCAATGTAGGTTGAGCCAAAAGTGGGATCCATACGGTATAACTTTTTTTTCCTTAACAAAAAAAGTGTGTGTGAAACACAAGACACCAAAGAGAGAAAACTTGGTTAGGTTGGTCACGAATCACGATCTATAAGACAGGGAGCGCGCGGTCAGAAGCAACGTAGCTACTTTGAAGAGGACCAAAGAGAGCCCCCACACGGGTATGAGTACACACACAATCACATGTACACACTTGAGTTAAAGAAACGTTTGAATTATATGGGAAAAGGAACAGATATCAGAGAGAAGAGGTAATGGTGAATATGGGGCAGAAAATTAATTGATACCCATTTAACTTGATCTCCTAAGCCATTTCTCATAACATGACTTGATTGTTTCATAATTAAGGTTTAGTAGAATGTATAGATTATTACAAATTTTTTTATTTTTTTTAATTAACAAATGTTAGTTTGTTAATTATTTTTATTAGAAACATTTGTAGCAGAAATTCAAATTTTCGACCTCTTCCTTCTTCTTTTTTTCCTTAAGCTTTCTTTCATAATCATCAAATCAACCTTATATGTTTTAGTATTTATCTTCAATTTCTACGTAACAAAAAGCTATACTAAGCCAACTTTAGTGACCTGTGTTAGTAGTTCCCTGCATTTAGAGTTTTACATTGTCAGCTTGGAAGGGTTGGAAAAAAGATAAACATCTCATTTCGACCTTCTATTGTTGCCCACATTTGGCTAATAAATATGGAAAGGGTAGTAAAAGGGGTGAAAAAGTAATGCATGCATAAAAATGAACGCCAAAAGCTAAGCTCATTTAGAAAAGTAAAATATACTGTATTATGCTTTTGAGAGGTATGTATTATATATACCATTCCTTTGGTATATTTTAAAAAACATTGCTGATTAAGGAAATATGCTTGGTAGAAACGAGCACGGAAGAAACGTGGTGGAAGGGAGTAATATAAAAATTAAGTATCTAATGGCTCTGAGAATGCATGCATGTTGTGAATATTAATCGTGCATACATGAATAATGCTCATTGATATACAAATTACTTTTTGACAAATACAAATCTGAATGAATTGACACTCATATTCTTTCTTATTTAGCAGTTATATATATTTGAAATTTTGATAGTACTAAAAGATGGATGATCATCCAACACATGATTTGTTCCTGGTCAAGTGATCCGAATTATATATATATATATATATATATATATATATATATATATATATATATATATATATAATAAGCTTCATATTTGTGTTATTTACAATTTTTTTCAATTATACTTATTCATACAATTTTTTTTATGAGAGATTAAGTTATAAAATAATTTCTTATTTAAAACTCATATGAATAATTAGTTTGTTAACCCCTACAAAAAGTACATCATATATTTTAATTTTACGAATAATTAAGAATAAGAATAATTATTTTAGAAAACTTTATATTTCTTGAGTTAGAATATATTTTATTTTACAGATATTTCTAGAATTCATAATAAAATTTCCATTCTTTGATAAAAAATAATAATAATAATATTCTATACTGTAATTACTACTAATACTAAAATAAAAGGAGTAATAAATACACAATAAAGTAAACAGTGGGTAAAAGGAAAGCTGTCAAAGCACTTTGATTGCTTTTGTCAAAGCGGGCAAACAGTTATTTTTTTTATTTTTATTTTTTGGTTTGACAAACATTCTCTAGCGATACTATTTGGTTTGGGTCTTGGTAACAAATTAAAGTGGCTATTAATAAAGCGATGATGAGACACCTCAGAACCAAAAGTGTAGGCAAAATCATGTCTCAGATCGTACACACAATCACACAGAAAACATAAAAATAAAAATAAGATTTAATTATTTATTTAATATTTATAATTTTTAGATTTATTTCTTTTAATATTTATAATAAATTTTTTAGTTCGTAAAGTTTATATTTTAATTTTTTTTAAAATTTTATTATTAAAATTATTTAACTAATGGAGTTAAAAAAAATTAATAATAAAGATCTTTTGAAAATTAAAAAATTTACTCATTAATTATGGATGTTAAAAAAGATAAATTTGAAACCTATAATTAAAAAAAATAAAAATAAAGGCTTTCAAGAAAACCCATATATAATTAGTCTCCTAGGTTACCGATAGAAGGACTAAAAACTATCCATACTAAACACTCTTTTCTTGCTACGAGAAATTATTGGGTGATCTTAAATCACTATCCATACTAAACACTCTTTTCCTGCGCGTTAGGTAGTAATCTTCAACTACCATATAATTTTTTCCTTCCTACATACACAAATTGTACTTTATTAATACCACTGTTTTTTCTTGAATTGCAACAGAATTTAACTTTTCTTGAGTAATTAGTGTGTGTTTGGAAATACATTCGAAAGACGTTGAGCGAAGATTTTGCACATTCTCATGTACAAACAAAAAATTTGTGTAAGTGATAAATTTGAGTTTAACCTGAATTCAGTTGATCGTCAAACACATCCTTAATTTGCTCATTATTAATTATTCTTTGTATTCTCCTCTCAAGCCTCTAATAGTGATTGAGCAAATATTCATTTAATACATTCTTGAACACCATCTACAGTAGTTGCTCTTACTCATTGATTCCTTTCTTTCAAATTGTAATTATAGTAGAAGGAATTAAATAATAAAAATTAAAAGATCGATATAATGGATTGAATTTTACGCATGTTAAAATTAATTTATACATTTAATTTTTATAGAAACTCTTCTCATTAAACTTTCCCAAATTAATGCTAAGGTACAAACACTGATTCAACTTAGGGAGAAACTCAATGAATTTTACCTTTTTATTTCCTTCTTCTATGAGTTTTTATAAAGAAATTCATTCAAAGTTACTCAATTAAGTTTAAGACAATCCAACATTTGTTGTAATGATACAAACAAACCATCATTAAATAAGATAAGCATTATTATACTAATCATGTAACTAAGTGTGTAAAATGAAAGTCTATTTGCATTGACTGATTGAAAAGTTCAAAGCTTCGTTTTACCATTCTTCATCTGGGTTCATAAAAAACTTTGTTGAATCATGCATTGCTTTGTCTTAGAAGAGAAAGTTTCGTCCTACAATTACCGTTTTTTTAAAAGACTAGCGAGTGTAATGATGAATCTTCGGCTCATAAAAAATTATTGAACTAACTAATTTAGAGAGGTAAATAAAACTTACAAATTTCACACAAATTATAAAAAATTAGCATAGTTATGTAAGTAGTACAAGCTTAGCTATAACTTGTATTTTGTGTAAATACTTACAAAAATTCATAAAAAAAAATTTAATGAAAATAAGGAATATGCTTTCACTGCCCAGTTGCAATATCATTGCCCAGGTCATAACCATTTTCAGTTACAAGGACACTCAACAGCAGGAGCAACGCCCAATAATGAAGTTCATTGCTCTAGTATCCAATGAATTGGCTCAAGCTAGTTCAAATTTTAAACTCACAAATAAAATATTATTTATTATTAATTTTTATAAAATAAAAAAATCACATACATCGATAAAAAAAAAAAAAGACACGTATATATGCTAGTAAAAAAATCGTCTTTGTATGATGGAAACCAACTAATTGAACTTATATGGAGTCATTCCAACAAAGACATGTACATCTTGGTTTTTGATGAGTTTTAATTGCTGTGTTTTCGATGTCTTTTTGATAAGGTGGCTAATAGGTTTACCAATTTTGCTAACAAAATAGTTATTTAGCATTTGGCTTGAGGACCCAATAAGGTGAGAGGCTACGTTTATTGGAAGTTATCTTGCGAGACAAAGTACTGCCAATGTGTTTCATCTCACAAAACCAAAAGACAACTTGTTATGATTACAATTTTGTAATCTTGACAGCTTTGGGCCTAATTTTGAAATCATGATCAAAGGCATCAACAAATAGTTTTAATTTCCAAAAAGAAAATACTGTTCATCTTCTAACAAGCAAAGCAAACATGACCCAATAATTACTCCAAATCTGTGTGGTTACTGATACTCGCAATAGTATTATCTAAAAATATGTGGTGCATATATTATCTTAGTTATCCGGTGAATATGATTAAAGAGCCAACAACAAAACTAACTACGAATTAAAGAAACTCCTAAGGCGTCTGCTAGCAAAAGCGACGTATAATCTGAGAGGGGCAGGAGTCCCACAGGATCCACAAAGCAAGGGAAGAAGAATCATGCTTTACCGGCCAATATGCACATTGGTTATCTTTTCTCAATGTGCAAATAACCTTTAAGTAATTTGTATTAACAATATGTAAAGGTGATGATTAAGGAATTAATTAACCGAAAATTTTATTAAAAAATGTGTTGAAATTGAATTGAAAATCACAAGAAAATGCATCTCAATAAAAACTTTTCACTTTTGTATCCTTAATCAATAATTTTAGGACATTAGCTAACAATATTTAATATTTACATAATATAAAAATTAAATTCTCTCTAATAATAAATTAAGAAAAGAGATCATTGAATATAAAATAAATTATGTTAAAAAAAATATTCATCTTATATATACTTACGATCTTCAAGTCAATGTTTTTTATGGTGACAACTTCACGTAAATACTAAAGTTAGAAACAAATATTAAGGCAGGAGGACACAGGCCATATATAGTTGACCTAAATACGTCCCTGTCGATAGTTTAATTATGTGGTAAACAAACTAGAGGGTAATACCACTATCCAACAAGAGGAATGAGACGCCGGATTTGATATTTATAAATACAGAGAGAAAGAGTCAACATATAATTGTTTGCTTGAGTTTTGAAAGAAGGAGACAATTGGTACCATGAGAGTTGCAGAGAAAATGGTGAGGATATTTTGAAAAATTCAGGATTAATAATGATATTGACCCTTACTTTTGTTTCGATCATTGGATATCGACCCTTCATACGCTTCTTTGGATACCAAGTCAGTATAAACTTTTATCACACAAAATAATGGAAATTGAGGAAGGTTTCTCATTTCTACCTCTTTTTTAACCCCCCAATATTGCTTTTGTTATTTCTGCTTCGTCTTATACGAAAAACCTAAAAACCTTCATTGCCATGTTGAGTCATTATTTCTTTTCCCCCAACGTTTTAATTTTATACATTGGATATTATTGGATCAATATCCACCTGCGGTGTCCTTAACAGCCAATGACAGAAATAACCTTCTCATATATAACGTACGACTATTTAATCTTTTTAAGAACTAAATATTTTATCAACTGATTTATAGTATTGTTCAAGCTAGTTTCAACAATACTATTGTAACTGTTACAGATATACAAAATTGGATGATTTCTTGATCCTCCATCGATACATGCGGATTAAAGGGTACACGAAGAAGGACATCTTTTGCCCCTCAAACTGCAGCAGGAAATTCTATTACCCACTAGTGGTGAAAGTTTGAATAATTTGAATGAGGTCTTAACTCCTAGTTTGAATTTCATTATTACCATTATACACAAAAAATGAATATATGAGTTAGAATTCTCAATAAAAGAAACTCGTTTATAATTAATATGCGATGGAGCACATTGCTTGGTATAAAAAATACTTGTCAAAAACCAAAATTGCATGTTATTAACGTATTCATTTTTAATACATATAATTTGATTATTGGAGATGGTTAAAACTATCTTCCTTTCTATTTTTACCTAAACTTGACCTTCTGATCTGTCATGCACAAAAAATTAGATATTGCTAAAATTTACCGGTAAGCAAATTAACAAATCAACTAACTTGGATAATATTTGGTTGTTTGATCCATTGATTAATTAAGGATCTAGCTACGGTGAAGTAGTCCACAACCAACAAATCAAATTTTACTTGCTATAGAAGGTAAACAGGTAAGTTTTACTTGCTACAGAACGTCTTTCTCCACCTCGTCGTCGTGATTTTGGAAGGTGGAGAGGAAAGAGGAGAGCGCCACGACGACGGACAGGGAAGGAGTCGAGATGGAGGAAGAGAAAGGTTTGACATAGATTGGTGGAGGCTGCAAATCTGCGGATCCGTCAATGCGGTCGATGATGGCGGCTCTCTGGAGGTGGTCTACCTGTGTTTTTAGGGCTTGCGGCGGAGCAAGCCGAAGCGAGGTTGGTGAGAGCGAAGGTGAGGTAAGTGACGGCACTTCAACATGTTACGCTTGCTTGTTCACCCGTGCATCAATATTGGATTACTTCACTGTAGTCAGATCCATTAAATAATAATAAAAACTCATTCAATTGTCCACTAATAAAATGGTGAGTCTATAAAAATGAAAATAACACGTACTGTACTTCCATATCTTTTCATATTTTAATTTTCTATTTTTTTCCAAAATATACGATGTTTTCAAAACTCATTCACTTGATGTTTTAGATTTTTTCTTTTTGTCAAATATACTTTTATTTAATAATCTTTATTAGAAATATTAGTAATGTAAGTATTAAAGATTAATGTATTAAATAAGATTATTTTAATTTAAATATAACATTTTTTATTTTATTAAATATTTTTTAATTTATATGTAATAATTTTTAACCTCAAAAGAATAAGAGGAGGTAATATAATTCATTAATGGATAGAATGGGGCACAATAATATGATGGCCATTCTGAAAAGCAGCAATTATAAATCTATACATAATGATGACTTGAAGTAGAATCTCACATACAAACATATCTTCGCGTTGAATGATTGGTACCTGATCAAGTTTTCAGCGTCAAACAATAATATGAATAGACAGTTTCACTAATCTGCTTTGAAGCCCCAGCAATAGCTCTCCAAAGTAGTAACCCTTTGTAAATAGCTGATAAAATAAAATAAAAAAATAAAAAAGAAATTGGGAAGAAAATAACAATGAAAAGTGAAAATCTGTAAAATGACTAACATCTCGAGCTGTAATTAATATTAATAGTATTTACTAATTGATTTTGTACTTGTTTGGCAGCCAATTCATTTTAAAAAATAATCATTTTAAAAAAATTCTCAATAAATAATTTTGTTTTTGTTAAGGCAAACTAGTAGTATGTTTAACTAGACTCTCATTTGCGCACAATTCAAACATGGAACACAAATATTTTTTAATTGTTTTTGGTGTATCTTAATGTAAAATTTTTATCAAATGTAGATCATAAATGTTAACCTAAACATGCACTAAATAAAAAACGGAATTATTTACTTGCTGGAGATGACCGGGGTTTGGACCAATTAATCTTCATGCACACTAACATTGAAGATCGTGTTTCATCATTGCAATAGTCGTTTATCATTACAATATTCTCTACTTAGACCTAGCACAGTTGATCAGGGACATGGATGCTTGTGGCAGTTTCTTTTCAAGTCATGTCTAACTTTGTATTTTGTGCAAAACTACCTTCTTTTGCTGAAGCAGATATCATGGTGTTCCTGATCTTGGCACCATCTCCATGGTGTTTCGTGAAGGCCATATAGTTAAGTGTAATGCAGAAGAAAGGAAATGAAGCATCACCAGCTATGCAAAACTGAAGTGCAAATCATCCTAAAAGCCTAAGTATCTTATATTAGAAGGTATTCAACAAATTAAACGGGTGGATAGAATATCTGAATATTGTGATCATGAAATATTTTAGAGCTGAAGGTCACAAGGCAAATAATTTATTGGAAATATGTCATAAGCTAAAGAAATTCAACTCAGAGGAAGAGGCAAATAATTTTGTTTTAAGAAAATACAAACAAAAGGAGTGTGTACTCAAGACTGGCAATTCTTTACAGTGAAGGCATGTGTACGTACAGAAGCAAGTCATTGATAACTTTTAAAAGGACGAACGAGAACCCCACAAAAAATGTGGTGCATGTGCAAAGATTCATGTGTTTGAAAGTGTTTACAAAATTAATTTTGGAGTAAAGTGATAATTTATATTTGAATGTTTTTATTTTAAAATTAAATTTACAGTAAAATATAGAATAAAACTTGCTATTAATTAATGCGAAAATTCCTTAAGTTATGCTTTAACTCAAAATTAACTTCTCTAAGACTAAAATATGTAAAAATTCATCTAAAATTTCATTATATTTCAATTTGATTTTAAATAGATAGAGTACATATATCTAAACATGTGCTTAGTGTATATATCTAATTTATATGCATTATCGTCAATTCTTGTCAAAATAAATAATATGTTTACTAGTATATATATATTCACAATGTACCAATACTTTATTAATTAGCTTAGAGCATTACGTTATACCAGCATTAGATTTATAGGATATCCTTTCATTCATCTCTTGTAAAATTTAAGAAAAACATTAATATAATATACTAACATATTATGTTGAACACATTTTCTATCATTAATTGTAATTTATTAAAAAAATTATAAAATTTTGTAGTTCTCACTTTTTTATTTAATCAATTTCACTCATACTTTTGTAATTTTTAGTAAACTTTCAACAATAAAAAAGGGTCAAAATATATTACTATAGCACTCTTCAAAATCAGAGTATCTTTATTTTCTTACATCAAAATATTCAAGAAAATTTAAAATCGGGATCATAGAGCCTGAAAATGTGTTTACCCAAGAGGTAATTTGACATAAAAATTCCAATTTTCATACGGTTAGGATTATTCATTTAATACTTTTTGCAAACCTAGCATATTAACACGATGTGCTTATTAATTTAATTTAATATAGCATCTCTCTCAAACCCTCTCTTCTTTCTCACAAAAACCATGAAAGGCCCTTTTAAGCTAGCCCCCATAGACACCACCCAATTATGTACCATGTATCCAACCACCATCCACCGAGACCATTCACTGCGCAGCCACTCCAAACTTGAGCCAGATGCACGAGAGTTCGAACCACATCAGCAAACCAGCAGAGTAAGCGCCATGGATTCAACCTGATGAGCCATAACATTTTTGATGCACTCCCCAAGTCAATGCTATGACCAAACCTCATTGAATCCAAATGCAAGAGTAGGGACTCCGAGCGTGTTTTAATAACCAAAGATAAATGTTACTTATACAACAATTTATACATCCAACAAAGATAAAGAAACAAAATTTTGAGATGCAATAAATGACGTAATAAGGAGAGACAGATAAAAAAAATGATATTGTACAAATTGTTACATGCGTATCTCTTCTCATAACCAAACCCTTGCTCCTAGGTTTTGTGTTCTCTCATTTATTCTGTCTTCTTTAATTTATATAATTCAATACTTTCATTCTATTCATATTATTCAAGTGTCTGCTTGTTTGGCTGACCTAGGGTTGATTCAAGAACCGTTTCAATACGTTTCAACACAGTTCAAGATCTGTCGTGAAAATTGAGCACTTTTCACGATGGAAGCTTCAAAAACGATTTGTCAACTGTCGTTGAAAGTGTTAGATAACCATCGTTGAAACAAGATTTTCTAGTAGTGAGCTTGCTTCATTTTATACCTTTGCCTCTATACATGTTACAACTTCTATTGCAAATACAGTTTTTTTTTTTTTTATCTCTGGTTGGCTTATTGGTTTTGCTGTTCGTCTATTCACGCTCTTCTCGTTTGAATGGTGGGGTTAAACCTTTCCCCGATCTCACTGAGTTATTTTCTTTATTAATTTCATGTGTGGAACTTTGTTGCAGAGGGTTCTATATTACTGCTACTCATTTGTCATTTCTGAGTGAAATTTTGAGACATTGGGCTTACATCTTCGGATACTGCTTCCTTGAAGGCCAATTTATAAATTTGTAAAATTGCTTAAGGAACCTTCGTATCTGCTTAATGCACCTAATCCAATATGTAAAATTATATCCTGGATTAGTCTTTCCAGACCAGAAAGACTAATTCGGAACGTAATTTCACATTCCAAAACAGTCTTTTCAAAAGAGCTTAAAAAGGTGCAGAAAGCAATTAAGAGGTACGGGAAGCAATTGCCTTGGTATTGGTACCACAAGGTTAACCTTCAAACTTTCAACCAGTTTAAGGAATTCAGTACCAGTTGAGTCCATCAGTGATGATGTTTTAATGATATTTTGAAATAATACTATGTTTTAATAAGTTAAAATAAAAATTAATAAAATTGATTCTTAAAAATATGGTTGTAAGAATGAAATTAGCGTACCAGTTTTATTTTTTTTAATTTGCGGTAAAAACTGATTGTTAAAGATCCGTTGATGCAAATTAACTTAGCTTTCATGTTCATATCAATCCTATATTCTGTTTAATGTTTTTAGACTTTGTAATAAAAGATAATTCTTAAGAATCTGTTTATGAAAAAAAATGAGGATATTTTTTTGTTATTTATTATTAAAATCTAGGTAAAAATTTATTATATATCAATATTTACTGTTTCAAAATAAAAATATTTCACCCCTTATTCTTTTAAGGAATATTCCATCCCTTATTAACACAAGGCTAATTAGTAAGTATTAATATTAATTTAATAAAAGTTCAAAACCGAAAACAGTATATATATATATATATATATATATATATATATATAGAGTGCCATGTTGGATATTGAGAAAATAAACCTTCACTCATTTATAATAATCATTAATTGTCATCTTTATCATGATCCAATCCTAACAAATTAATATTAACAAACCTTAATTTAGAAAGAGATCACTCTAGCATGGACCATGAAAGTAAGTGATCTTTGGTGGATCGCTATTTTACTGTGCTCCTTCTCGCATCAAAACTTTGTCTCCCTCCTTTCTTTTTTGTACTCTCTTCCGGAGTTTCCCACAACACCTTCGCCACTCTCCGACAGGCGCTGCCATCGTCGATGATTTCTTCGGCGCTGACAATGTAATTGTTCCACAACATAACACAAATAAACACCATAATCAGATTCACCAATCAACACAAAATGCATACCCAGTTTTTCCAATCAACTTCGCTATAACCAAATTGTCATAAAAATCAAGAAGCTGGAATGAAAAAATGGATTCAATGATGAAATGATCACTAATCTAGAAAAAAAAATAGTTAAAAAAAAACATATTTGAAACACAGATCCTCTTTCTCTTATTGGTGATGCGTCAAACCAGATCAAACCCCAACCAGTATAACAACGTGTGTTGAGCAACTTTGGATTTCTTGAAATCGTGGACTAACAAAGATCAGCGGCTGTAGCGCGCAGAGATCTTTGGATCTAGTGCAATGTGGCTATTGAAGAAAAAGTGAAAAAGAGAACAAACTTGTTAAACTTGTTTAAGATATCAGTGATATGAGTATTGGAACTGTCTAACAAACTGTCTAACAAACTATAATGGATCAGATTAGAGTCATGTTGACTGATAAGATAAAATTGTTTTAATCTTATTCTTTAAGTACGATCTATTAGTGATTTTATCACTCTTTAAGCAGTTTTTTTTTTTTTGTTATTATGTTTATAAATATGTTATTTTGAATAAAAATAAGTTTTTACCATCTCAATTTCTTTTATATTTTCTTTCATTCTTTAACCCTTTATATCTTATGTATGTTATTATTAATAAAAAAACAACAAAACTGTGGAGGAGTGACATTTGCGGAGGCCAGACTATGGCGGAGGAGCGACGATGGTGAAGATGCGACGATGGATTTTGGTTATTATTTCGCTTTTGCTTACTTCTGTATGATTAAATTGCGAAATGTCATAGGGAGCGAAGTGGTTATAATCCCATGTGGTAAATGTAGGATACACGTAAAATCAAGATGAATCTAACGGATAAAAAAAAGTTAAGCTACTCTGGATCACTTTCACAAATGATTCACCCTAGACGCGGTCATATGAAGAATAATAAAATAACAAGCATAAATAGTTATTTTTGCCTACGTATAATATCCTTACGAATGCATTCTGAAACATAAAAATACAAAATTTAGTCCTAGAAATATAAAAAATACAAAAAATATATTCGATCGTTAACTTCTGCATAGTCTATGTGACACAGAGGGACAACTTTGTTACTAAAATAATTGTCAACGTGATCATCTCTAATGATCAACATATGAACATATTTGTCATATAATATTTTTTTGACTTTTCTTCTTTTCATTTCGCTTACAAATATGTCCCTAAAAGAAGAAAATACAAAATTTAATTCTTGAAAGTGTAAAAAGTATCACAAATATATTCAAACGTTAATAGTATATTGCGATTAATTATTATAATTTGAAAAAATTTATAATGATTGCAACAAATTTTTTTAACAAACTCGTAAATTAAATTGAGTCTAAAAGAAAAAAGAACATTTTTTTATAAACTCGTAAATAATTTTTTTATACTCTCATGCTTAATGAAAGGTTCAAATAAAAAAAGGCTTATTGTAAAGTATTATAGTTAAATTAGATCCATAAATAATTTTTAGGAAAATTTGTAATTGCAATGACACTTTTAATTTGTAAAAAACACTAACCTCCTTTAAAATGATTTTTTTTAAGGTTGCGATTTTTTAAATGATCAGTCAATAAAAAATAATTGTGTATGATTTTAAAAAAATTAATTTAAAAATCAACAAACTTTTATTATAATTTATAATTTGATGTCATTGCATATACTGATAGACATTCATATTTTATTATGAAAAATTTATAAAAAAAAATAAATAAATAGTGTTTGATTAAACAGAAATAATAATTTTTTTATCGTTTTACAGTAAAAAAAAAATTTCTTGTCTTTCTGTGTTGATGACATTTATTCAACACTTAACAACCAAAGGATTTTTTTTGTTTTTTGTAGTTAAAGAAAAGTAAGAAGAATAATAAAAATTCACTTCCATTGATAATATTTTATATATGTCTCAACCGTTGGTGAAGCTTAAAAATTATATAACGGAAACAGACACTTACTAGTGTGATATAACTCTCAAATTTTTTTCGCAATCATTATAAATTTTTCAATAATTAGTCACAATCTATTATTAACGTTTGAATATATTTGTCACACGTTTTATACTTTTAGGATTAAATTTTATATTTTCATCTTTCAGAGACACATTTGTCAACGGAGTGGGAAGACGAAAAGTCAAAAAAATATTATATGACAAATATGTCCTTATGCTGATAATTAGAGATGATCAACTTGACAATCATTTTAGTAACAAATTCATTCTTCTGTGTCACGTAGACTATTTTATTAACAATAACGGATGAAAAAAAGTTAACGTTCGAATATATTTATCATACACTTTACACTTTTAGGAACTAAAGATAAAACTAACTACTTAGCCCAAGAATAAATATTGCCTTTAATTTTGTAGGTGTTGTTTGTATCACTCTCCAATTAAAACTAGAGTTTCACTTGGCTATTAATATGATACATAATTCTTTAATGCAAACTTTTATTTCGCGGATTAACTAAATGGAACTCAAATTAATTTTAATTGGAAAACAAAAAAAAAATAGCGCTTATAAAACTGTATTAAGTTTTGTCCATAATAATATACTTCCAATAATTTTTATAATATATTTTATACATGACCAATTATTTTAATATTCTTATCACATTATTTATTTTATTTAGTCTTTTTCTTTCTTAATTAAATTATAAAAATTTCATATATAATTAATGTATGAGTACCGCCAATGATTAAAAAAAGTATGAGTAGCATTATTTATTTGAAGACATGCCACTGCCAGGCTAGAATTAAAATAAAACTAAAAAGTCAATGAGAAAGAAAAAGGGAAAGAAAACATAACCAAAAGTGCAGATTAATTGATGTAACAATTTCAAAAGTATTAGGATGCACGAAAGAAGAAATTAGGTGGTAACATTTTCCAAGTACTAATTAAAAAAAAAAAATCTTTCAAAGCAAAACATAGAGTAAATCAATAATCATTGACAAAATTGCAGTTGGTCCTGATTTCTCCTTCCTCCAGGCCAGTGAGAACATCAACAATGCCAAGCTTTCCCATTGACACAGCAAACTGGTGCTCAAAAACTGAGTGCGAGGCAGCCAATGCAGAAACAAGGGGAGAAGTCCTTGCATCAGAGTATAACAACTGATCAGTAGATAACAACCCCATTTTCTTTTCGAGATTAATGTAGTAAACATTGTCAAAGGTCTTTGGTGTTGTAGCATCAAGATCCACATACTCTGAGGCCCATCTACACTTCCTTTGCAAGAAGTTAACATACTTAGGATCTAGGGTTGGATCTGGTTTGCCTGTTCCTTGGTAGTTGTAGAGCCTGTATTGAATGGACCCACATGAAGTCCTTCCAATTGTATGAGCCCCTGAACACAATCATCACATATATAAAGCAAACAATTAGTGAAACATTTTGAAATAAGTTGGATAATGTTGCACATTTGCATCCAAACTATGAAAGTTGAACTTATTAAAAAGACTAAATTTTAGACAAATTAGGTTATGTGCTGATAGTATAAAGCAAATTTATATCAATTATAAATTATGGTGTACGATATGTTTGTTAAGTTTTACCACAGTTACTTTAAAACTCTTTTAGACATAATTTTTTATTCATTCACAATATAAAATTGTTTTGTGATATTATTATATGATTATTAAACTCTAAATTTTAATACAATTTTATTTTCAATTCATTAAAAATCATTTTAGATATGACATTTAAAAAATATTTATTATAAAGCTGTATAATCTTACTAAACTTTAGATGACTATTGTAATTAAATTCAACTCATAAATGCTTCATTTAATTTATTTACCTGAGAGAACAACCAAGTCAAGGACAGCCATGCCCCTGGATTGGAAAAACTCAATCAAGGAAGTAACGTTTTCATGGCCCATAGGCACCATATCAGCTTCCTTAGCAATGGATACCTTCCCATCTCTCCTACCATAAGGAACGGCCCAATAAGGCCCACCTAACTCAACCGTGGCATCCCTTGCAGCAGCAGTGAGAATATCAGCACAAGACACCGTCTTGGGGCATTGTTTCTCTAACTCTGCCTTTATATCATCCACCACTTCAAACCCTCTCAGTGTCTTGCTAGCTTGTGCTGTCCTCTCACTTCCATCATGCTTCAACAGAATGGACCCATCACATCCCTGCTTAAATAGAATAGCCCAAATGAATATAGTGCAAAATCATAACCCACATTTTTTAATTATCATGGCATTAATTGTTGCAGAATATTGGAGGTAGGTTGGTCAAGTGGTTGGAAAATGAGGAAGGGAGGAGAGAGAATTTGGAAGTTTGAATGTCCTACTAATATTTTTAATAAAAATTAATAAATTAATATTACCGATAAAAATTTAAATTATTGTAAAATATTTATCAATTCTGATGATAATTAATTTTAGTCAAAAAATTTAACTGATGACTTTTAATAGAGTTATAATCTCACATTTGGATAGTCAAGATATTATTTCTTATATAAATTGATCCTTATATAAATAATAACCCATCACTAACAAGAATTGTTTATTCTTATATAAATTCACAAGTTTTTTTTTTAATTTCTTTTTTACAAATAATTCTACAAAAATATGAAGCAAATGGACACATAGTGATGAACAGTGCTTAATATGTACCCTGACAGAGCAATCATGGAAGTGGAGCCTCATGAGACTAGCTGCTAAAGTGTAGTCCTTCTGGATCCATTCTTTGACTTTGTTGTGTAGGATGGATTCGAATTGGGGACAGGTTTTACGGTAGTAACCAAAGGATAGGAGATTATCAAAGGTGGTTTCATCTAATGCTGGGACTTGGAGAGAGAAGACAGTTTCACTTATTGTGGAGGAAAGGGATGACTTATCATCATAGTTTTCATAAGGTCGGGATGAGGCTGAAATTGTGTAAAGTACCAAAAGAAGAAGCAATGGGAGGGAAGAGTTTTTCATATTCTCTCTTTTTGTGTGTGTAAAACAAGTATAAGAGACTTTGCTCTGTGTGACATATACGTGTGACAAATATGAGTAGTATATATAGAGCAAGACTTTGGTATTGTGATTATGTTATTTGGCTTGGACAAAACGTGGGACGCACAAAATAGAGCACACATGACATGCTAGCATGTTGCTTTGTTTTCTCTTTTTTGTTCACCGCAAAATCTAGCACGACTCTTCTTTAGTCAATCACTCTCCCATTATTTGTTATGCATAAGGAATGACAGAATAATTGACTAAGAGTAATTGTAGCAACACATTTTAATACAATTTTTCAAACACACTTTTTTTGTAATATTGATTAAAAATATTAAGAATTATAAAACTAAGTAAAAGTCGTTTTCTATTTAATAAATATTTTTTATAATTTTGTATTTAAAAAAATTAATTGGCATTAGGAAGTACGTTAAAATAGTATAAGGCCAGCATTCTCATTAATCGATCATTAATCATCATGAGTGTATTCTCCTTTAAACACATTAAATTGATTGTGCATTTGCTGTAATGGTTGACGTTGACTAGGGCACCAAGGGTTTCGTATTTCTTCTTGAGTTTTTCCTCTCTGATTTTCAAGGTAAAGTATATTTCTTAAAGTTGTCATTAAATATTAAGTAGAGATATAAGAATTATCAATGATGACTAGAAAAAAAAAAAACTAAAAGCCCAACTGTATTATTAAGCTTTCTTGTCAAAGAATGGTCACTATTTGGCACTTGCTATTTACACTCATGTTTGTTAAGTACACCCCTTCCTTCTCTTTATCTTTTTCATTAACTTTTATACTCTTTTATTTGTTAAAACACATTTCTAGAAATTAATTTCTGGAACAACATATATCAATTTAGGAAGGTAATTTCCAAAATTATGTTTTAACAAAATATACATAGTTCTAGAAATTACTTTCCAAAACAACATATAAGTCTCATGTTTGTTACTTTTTAAATTCTATTTTTCACCTTTATTATTATTCGAATCCTAATTTTGAATAAACGTCCATGGTCGAATTCATCTATCATACAATGTACATGATACTTCATTTTTCTACATTGAAAATAAGAATAACAATAATTACAAATCAAAACTGTTGACACGCCATCATATGTCTCCTCATATTTCAGCCGTTGGAAATTTTAGATATGGGTTATTTGTCTCTTAAATCTCAATATTTAGCTTTGAAATAAGTTAACTAAGCATCCAATAATTAACAATTAGTGTGAATCCTAAAAGGAATGTACGTTCAATATTCATATTTTTTATAACAACGGAAAATTACTTTTCTAGAATTGATATATGTTGTTCCAAAAAGTAATTTGCAAAACTATGTTTTAACAAAATATACATAATTTCATAAACTACTTTCCAAAATTGATATATGTTCTACAAAATAGTTTTTGGAATTATGTATATTTTTTAAAAACATTTTCCCACCCAAAATTAATGTATGTTGTTTCAGAAAGCAATTTTGGAATTAGTGTAAAAGAGTATAATTGGCAATAAAAAGATAATGAAGAGGGACATGCACTTAGCAAACATAGAGATGTAAATAGCAAGTGTCTCACTTTGTCGGCTTTGATCCATAATAATTTAACTCTTCTAGCAAAACTCCAAGGAGATGCAACATGATAATTGTTATATGAGGAATAATCAATTTATTCTTTGAGAATAATTTTTTATTTCCATTATTGATTTTTTAAATCTAATGATTAAGATTAATTACTCATTATAATCATTAGATTTAAAAAAATAAATAATAAGAATGGAGAGTAACTCTTAAAGTAAGTTAATCTCTTGCTGTTGTTATTTATATCTTCCTCTTTTAATAATATATCTTCTTTTATTTTTTATTTTTAAAAAAAAAACTTTTGCAACTTATACCTCCCTTGGATCTCGCTCTAACGTTTCTTCCCCGATTCTACCCTCTCTAACTATAGCAGATGATAAAGACGAAGGTTGAGCATGCACATGTGCCAATTACAAAGGACTTTTTTAGCAAAGAAGAAGAAGAAGAAGAAGAAGAAGAAGAAGAAGAAGAAGAAGAAGAAGAAGAAGAAGAAGAAGAAGAAGAAGAAGAAGAAGAAGAAGAAGAAGAAGAAGAAGAAGAAGAAGAAGAAGAAGAAGAAGAAGAAGAAGAAGAAGAAGAAGAAGAAGAAGAAGAAGAAACAAAAGGAGGTATATTATAAAAATGGGAAATTATGAATAACAACAGCCATGCAAAACATTGTAAGTAGTAAGGACCAATGAGAATATCGAATTACGAGAAATAATGGATGTCGATCTTCATGAGAGCACCTTTTTATAAGCTATTTCTACGAAGTTTGGTTTAATTTTTTGATAAAAAAAATAGTTAAATAAAAAAGTAATATACGTAGGCTCTACATGAGACCACTTTTTTTAGGCTCTTTCTATGGAGCACTTACATGATAGTATTAACATGATTTCATGATGTCTTATTTGACATGCTTACGTAGTTCTTGATTTTACATGTGCAGTGATTTTAGTCCACAAATTTGATAATTGAGTAATTTTAGTCCCTCACTCAAAATTTATGTGATTTTAACTTCCAAAACTCCAATTTAGTGCATTGATGTTGTAGACAGTATGAGGAAAAATTAAAAAAGTGTTGCATTTAGATTTGAACTCGGGGTTAATTATGATTTTGGTTCCTCAAATATTAATCTATATTAGTTCAGTCATCCAAAAAATAATTTTATTGTATTTGGTCTTCAAATTTTTAAAAATTCTCCTTTTTAAGTCTTGTACTTAACTTTATTAATTTTCCAATTAAAAGTTTACAACAGTAGGTGTTTCAACATTAACATTTACCGTACCTTAAAAGAATTGAAAATCCAAATTATAACTTTATTATTCTCAAATAAATACATTCAATTAAACTCATATATTATCTCTATTGTTGGTGGAACCCGATTCTGAGAACAAACATCAACAAAGGATGCATTGACTGTAACTATTTGAATAGCAACTACATTATCTATAATAGGTAAAGATAACTTACATGTTACAAAAAAAAAAAAAAATTGGAGTTAAATAAAGGGCTGAAAAGAGAAATTTTGAAAATTTTAGTGACCAATGCAATAAAATTATTTTTGAAGGACAAAAACCAACCGAAGTCAAAAATAGAGGACCAAAATCATATTTAACCCTTAAACTAATGTCCACCACTCTAATAGTCTTCATTAGACCACTAGCCCAACATCATTCTTTTTAATATATATGAAAATTGGTGTACAAAAAATAACAACCGCTACCTCTCTTCTTCTTCTGAAATATTTTGCCACCACCCATCGTTTGCCACCACTGGAGATGATTTCTGGCAGTGGTGCACTCTCCACACCACAAATCTCAATAGCTCCTCCACTGTCAGTGGCAACTAGTTACCACCCACTACCTCCAAAAACATCGTCGTTAGTTTGTTACCCACCAACCCTTCTCGGCTCCCCTCTCACCTTTATTCCCTAAATCTCATTTCCTCCATTCAAGAAATCCTCCTTTCTACACATGGATTCCAATCCCCCCAACCCTAAATTCAACAACGATTTGTATCGATCCTCTCTTACCCCCTTGTTCTCGTGATTTCAATTTTTCGATTTTGAAATTTGTTGAAGCCCTTCTTTTAGGACCTCCATCCCCTGACGACTCCCTTTTCAACCATATCGGCACACCTTCTCGTCACTGATGAGTATGTTGCTACTGCTTTTCCACCCCCTCCGCATTCATCACCCTATCAGAGTGTTGCTCCCAATTCGTGCCTCTGATACCACCCTAATCGTGTCACGCTCTAGGACGGCAGTAGAGGCACAAGATATGTTCCCGCCACGCTAACCTCCACCACCGACGACGTGTTGGTCTTGTCAATTGGCTTCAACATCGATGATTCTAGGGCCATCTTTCTGTGGGGCATCCACATAAGTGTGGAAGACATGAACAACACAATTAAAAGGTTTTTGATGAATTTCAAAGAAGCGCCTTCGTCGCAAGGTGACGATGATTATAGGTTGCCCTTGCACACCGAAGGGAAGTATGAGAAACTTGTCAAGCATGCTATTGAAGGAGATTCTCTTGATGTTAATGCATTATGAACCCTTCAATCTCACCTTATTCAAGGACCACTTCTTATTTCCAATCTACACAAACACCACACAATCAATTGCCATCATTTTCTTTCTCACGCCACCATATTTCCAAATTACTAACACACTACCAACCAATTAAATAAAATATCCCTTTTCATTTACAACGTGACTTGGGAAAAGATATTTGGAAAAGAAGGGTGAGAGAAGAGTGTAGGAGGGTTAGTGGGTAACTACGATGTTTTGGTGGTGGTGGGTGGTAACCGACCACCAATGACTGTGGAAGACCTGTTGAAACTATGGTGCAAAGGGTGCACCATTATCGGAAATCATCTCTAGGGCGACGAACGATGACTAGTGACAAAGTAGTTGTAGAGAATAAGAGAGGTGGTAGTAAGGTGTGGTAGGATGCACCATAATATTATGAAATGAGATCAATCTAAAGGCTATTATTTTTTTTCAACGATACACAAGTTACATAGCTTATGCATCATAGCATGTGCCGGGAAAGTTATGTTATATATAACTTAAAAGGTACCAATGGAGTATATTGATAATTTCCTTAGGAACTTTATTTTAAAGACCATTTTGTAGGCAATTATCTTAATATTTCCACACATTTAAGCTTGTTTGTCCTTATTTATAATTAAGTTTTTCATAAATTATAACAACTTTAAAATAGTTAAAATGTTTAATTTTTCATCTAATTTTAGTTATTTTGTATCAGAGCAAATCTCTCTCCTAGTACGATGTGGTTCAAGGATGAACTAGACAGAAGCTAGTGGGCATGTAACACCCTGATTGAATCACACCAGAATGAGAGGGATCCAAAGATTATGCATGTATGAGATTGTATAGTTAAGGAAGACTTAAATGAATTAATTGGTACTACCTATATCAATAAGATGCATCTATTTTTCAATAGCCTATCACTTAAGAGTTCCACAGTTAAGCATGTTTGGCTTGGAGTAGTCATGTGATGGGTGACCTTTTGGGAATTTTTTCAAAAAATGTGTGAGTGAGGACAAAGCACATTGAAAAGTCTTGTGTTTGTTTGTGTGGACAATCATTGATCCTGAAAGTAGGAAGAACTGATTTTCAAGGTCTCGAAAAGATGTACCCACACGAAAGATTTTGATCAAGAAGGATGTTGAGTGAAGTGTCATCGTGTAAAGTGTCGTAGTGTGAGAGTTTCCGAGAAGTTAAAAATCAAGGATGTTACAATTTTGGTGTAGAAATAGATGAAGAAAGAAGATAGTTGGTGTTGGACCCAATTCAAGACCCTTTTAAAAGAATTTTTTTAGGCTGAAAGGGCCAAAATTTAAGCTTTGAAGATGCTCAACACATCATGTTAGGCTTAGCGTATAATCACTTACAACAATTCTATTTGCATGCAGGCTTAGCATGACATGTCAAGCTTAATGCACAACCACTTGCAATAGTTTTATTTTACATGCATGCTTAGTGCGACATGTCAGGCTAAGCGCACAGTTCATTATGCAGAAACAACAGTGCAACACATTTGACCTTATTTAAGCTCTAAGGATGAGAATTGAAGGAAATTTGGTTAACACTACTAGAAAGTTGTGATTTTACGACAGCTATCCTATGACGGTCCTTGCGAAACCGCCTTAGAAAATAAAAGCAGTGGCATTTTTGTAATTATTCTATTAAAAATTGTCTTTAACGACACACATTCTAAGACGGTTATTAATAACCGCCTTAGAATGTGTCTTAATGGCAATCTTGTAATTATATGACATAAAGATTATGACGGGTTTTAATAAAAGACCGTCCTCGTTCTTCGAAGAATTTAACAGCCCTAGCTACGTCGCTCTAATGCGCAACCAGAAAACTATTACTCCCTCTTGAGCTAGAGTATGATTTTTCAAGAATTGCACGCTCCGTTTCGCCTTCGCCTCGCATTAGAGTATGATTTTTTCAAGGATTGTACCTTCTAGAAGATTCGAAACGAGGGAGAGAACTTCCAGGTTCTGGAATGTTTCGAATGAGTCAAGGATGGGGCCGAAGAAGTTGTTGCCGGTGAGGTCGAGGTAGCGGAGGTTAAGAAGTTGTGGGAGGGTGTTTGGGAGTGGGCCATTGAGAAGATTCTGGGAGAGGTCGAGGTGGATGAGGTTTTTACAGAGGGAGATTTCTGAAGGTAGGGTTTCGTTGATGGAGTTGTTGAACAGGTTCACATAAATGAGGTTTGGGAGACAATACAAGATGTTTGAGAGGAATGGGCCTCCGATGTTGGTGTCGGACAAGTCCAACTCCGTTACGGTGGTGTTTGTTGTCGCGTCGCAGGTTACGCCGTACCAGTTGCAGGGAGTAGCATCTCGTGAGTTCCATGAAGAGAGTTTTGAGTCTGGGTCGTCTAAGGAGAGTTTTAGCTGGTAGAGGTATAAGCCTTCTTGGTTCAGACACGACACCAAAGTTGTTGCTAGTGAGAAGAAGAGAATGTAGACTATGATGATGATGGAAAGTGTTGTTTGGTTTTTTGGGTTTGGGTTTGTCATTGCAAGAGAAATTGTTGCGTTGAGTGTGGGAGTGGAGAGTGTGGGTTCAATTTATTTGCTTTCAATTGGAGGCTTAGAGAGAGTGTGTGTTTATGTTTGTGTTTGAGTGCAGGAATTGTCAATGGATTCTTTGCAGCATGTTCGCTCTGCTTTGGCTTCGGTGATAATGGGAATGGCTCCAGTTTTAGGAAAGGTATAGGTGCCAAATAGCATTGTTTACAATTATTGTGGTCTAAGCAAAAAATATCATTGTCCATATCATTCATGCTTAAATGTGGGTTGCGTGTCCTTCAAATTACTCAAATTTTCTTTTGGAACTGAGCTGCAAAAAATTATTGTGTTCTAAGTGAAGCCTACATTTTTTTTATTTTCCTTTTCACTGTGGTCTAAATTTGAGATGTAGACATCATTCAGTGCTTTGGGTCATTCTGTATATTTTTCTGTTTCACATGTGAATCACCTGATTGTGATGCATTGGCCATTGGACATAAAACAGCTATGTACGGACATATATGATTTTTCTAAATATGTAATTTTGTCTTTTGCAAGTTTGTTTGGTGATATAAATGCGATGGAGTTTATTGACCTGTGCAGTAGTTAAACAGGATCACCCTTTAGGAGGCATTTGGTGATATAAGTTTGTTTGGACATATATGATTTTATTATTCTTTTCTATCATTCCATCACTTGGCACTTCTTTTTTCTAGTATTTTAGATGCTAATATAACTAGTTATGTCTTTTATTTATGTAGTGAATCTTTTTTCTTGTTTTGCAAACAAGATTTCGTGTCTGTCAACCATCTTTGATATCATGGTTTGTGCTAATGTTATCCTCTCTGACCCTATTCTCACATGCCGTATTTCATATTGTTTTGGTTATTGAGGGGGATCAATGGAGTACTGTTGATGCTCAGTGGGCTCAGCTGATTGGACTTATAAGGTCCTTGGAGTTTCTGTCTTTTGGTTTTACCTTTTTTTATAGAGTTTTTCACTGATAAAAAAAGATTAGAGGTTATCTCATAAGTGTATTTCCATTGAGAGTACACTACAAATACTGTATGAAATGGTTTTGCAGAGTGTATGAAATGGTTTTTATTAACATATGTCATATTTTTAGTTTTAAAAAAAACTAATAACAAATAATTTTTTGTTTGTGGTTCTAAAGCTTGAGCTTTAGTTGCCTTATTCTTGGGTAGGCTCAATTGTTACAACAGAATTTAGAGTTTGAATTTAATAAGTTCACTAACTCTGGTTTTTATGAACTGGTAGGTGGTGGAGATATATTTTATGCTGGCTTGAATATCATTTTTCTGTACATATGTCAACTTCTTATTGATCAGATGTGTGGCACATATGTCAACTCCTGTTATATGTTCTGTAACAGACATTTTCAGCTTATTAAAATTTGTTGGCGGGCCATACGATCGTGAGATGGTGGACTTGTAGTTTGAGTGAACTGTTTTTCTGAAAATGGAGTATCTACTTGTAATAATCTTGCTTGTATACTCTTTTTATTTGTTTATAATTATGCTAATGTAGGATTTATTTTCAACTCTTTTCCTCGTGTTTAATTTGCCAGCTTCTCTTAATTGTGACTTGTTTGACTTTTTTTTTCTTCCATTTCTTTTTTTCCTACTTATTATCATTACAATTGTTTTTCATTCCATATGATGCCTTTTTAAATAATAAATTTAGTACTCGATATTGGTTTATTACTAATTTGTGAAATAAAATGATTTAGATACAAGTGTGGTACCACCACTTATCTATGCTGTAATGGGAACCTCGAGGGAGATAGCAATTGGTCCGGTGGCAGTGGTTTCTCTTCTGTTATCCTCAATGATGGAGAAATTAGTAGACCCTGCTACTGATCCAGTGGGTTATACAAAGCTGATTTTGCTTGCTACTCTCTTTGCTGGTATCTTTCAGACTTCCTTCGGACTCCTCAGGTGAACAATTAATTAACATACTATGCTCATGTTCCTATCATTATATTTTTATAACTTTCCCATAAGGTTGAGAGTGATCTTTTTTAACTTTGGCATCCATTAAAATTAACAGACTTGGGTTCCTTGTGGATTTCCTATCCCATGCTGCAATAGTTGGATTTGTGGCAGGAGCAGCCATTGTGATTGGGCTTCAACAGTTAAAGGGACTCTTAGGAATCACCAATTTTTCGACCAAGACCGACATAGTCTCTGTCATGAAAGCTATTTGGGAAGCAGTGCATAATCTAGTATGCTACTTTTTATTCTTTTCCCAATAAATTGGGAGCTGGTGGGGAGGGGGGGGGGGAGGGAACTAAGAGTAAAGATAGTTTTGGAACCAGATTCCAATTCACCATTCAATACATTTATTATAATAAATTTAATTATAATATTATTAAGCATAAGTTTAATGATTAAAAAACATGTAGTTATTTTCTGTTTGTTTGTTTATTGTCCCCTTAATTAAAAAAAAATCTGATGGATTAGGTACGTGTTTAATTTGATTTATTTTTAAAAATATTATTATTTACTTTTTTTGATAACTTTTTTAAAAAATAATCACTCATATTCTGCATCCATTTATTAGTGGAAAGGTAAAATAATAACTAATTAGCTTCCAAATTAAACAGGCACAAGAAATGTAATTATTAAAATTTCCTAGAACTAATAAATATAGTTTGAAATTAATTTGTGCTAATTAATTGGCAGGGTAAAAGGAAGAAGAAACTATTCTGGTTGGCATCAATCTCTCCTCTTGTATCTGTTGTTGTGTCAACTTTAATTGTGTTTATCACAAGAGCTGATAAAAATGGAGTTAAAATTGTGAAACATGTCAAAGGGGGGTTGAATCCAAGATCCATCCATCAGTTAGACTTCAACAACCCCTACATTGGAGAAGTGGCTAAAATTGGACTAGTGGTTGCTGTCGTTGCCCTTACTGTGAGTAACCAATTATAATTATAATTATATATGAAACCCTCAACTTAATTAAAGAATTTTTTTAGGCTGAAAGGGCCAAAATTTAAGCTTTGAAGATGCTCAACACATCATGTTAGGCTTAGCTATAATCACTTACAACAATTCTATTTGCATGCAGGCTTAGCATGACATGTCAAGCTTAATGCACAACCACTTGCAATAGTTTTATTTTACATGCATGCTTAGTGCGACATGTCAGGCTAAGCGCACAGTTCATTATGCAGAAACAACAGTGCAACACATTTGACCTTATTTAAGCTCTAAGGATGAGAATGAAGGAAATTTGGTTAACACTACTAGAAAGTTGTGATTTTACGACAGCTATCCTATGACGGTCCTTGCGAAACCGCCTTAGAAAATAAAAGCAGTGGCATTTTTGTAATTATTCTATTAAAAATTGTCTTTAACGACACACATTCTAAGACGTTATTAATAACCGCCTTAGAATGTGTCTTAATGGCAATCTTGTAATTATATGACATAAAGATTATGACGGGTTTTAATAAAAGACCGTCCTCGTTCTTCGAAGAATTTAACAGCCCTAGCTACGTCGCTCTAATGCGCAACCAGAAAACTATTACTCCCTCTTGAGCTAGAGTATGATTTTTCAAGAATTGCACGCTCCGTTTCGCCTTCGCCTCGCATTAGAGTATGATTTTTTCAAGGATTGTACCTTCTAGAAGATTCGAAACGAGGGAGAGAACTTCCAGGTTCTGGAATGTTTCGAATGAGTCAAGGATGGGGCCGAAGAAGTTGTTGCCGGTGAGGTCGAGGTAGCGGAGGTTAAGAAGTTGTGGGAGGGTGTTTGGGAGTGGGCCATTGAGAAGATTCTGGGAGAGGTCGAGGTGGATGAGGTTTTTACAGAGGGAGATTTCTGAAGGTAGGGTTTCGTTGATGGAGTTGTTGAACAGGTTCACATAAATGAGGTTTGGGAGACAATACAAGATGTTTGAGAGGAATGGGCCTCCGATGTTGGTGTCGGACAAGTCCAACTCCGTTACGGTGGTGTTTGTTGTCGCGTCGCAGGTTACGCCGTACCAGTTGCAGGGAGTAGCATCTCGTGAGTTCCATGAAGAGTTTTGAGTCTGGGTCGTCTAAGGAGAGTTTTAGCTGGTAGAGGTATAAGCCTTCTTGGTTCAGACACGACACCAAAGTTGTTGCTAGTGAGAAGAAGAGAATGTAGACTATGATGATGATGGAAAGTGTTGTTTGGTTTTTTGGGTTTGGGTTTGTCATTGCAAGAGAAATTGTTGCGTTGAGTGTGGGAGTGGAGAGTGTGGGTTCAATTTATTTGCTTTCAATTGGAGGCTTAGAGAGTGTGTGTTTATGTTGTGTTTGAGTGCAGGAATTGTCAATGGATTCTTTGCAGCATGTTCGCTCTGCTTTGGCTTCGGTGATAATGGAATGGCTCCAGTTTTAGGAAAGGTATAGGTGCCAAATAGCATTGTTTACAATTATTGTGGTCTAAGCAAAAAATATCATTGTCCATATCATTCATGCTTAAATGTGGGTTGCGTGTCCTTCAAATTACTCAAATTTTCTTTTGGAACTGAGCTGCAAAAAATTATTGTGTTCTAAGTGAAGCCTACATTTTTTTTATTTTCCTTTTCACTGTGGTCTAAATTTGAGATGTAGACATCATTCAGTGCTTTGGGTCATTCTGTATATTTTTCTGTTTCACATGTGAATCACCTGATTGTGATGCATTGGCCATTGGACATAAAACAGCTATGTACGGACATATATGATTTTTCTAAATATGTAATTTTGTCTTTTGCAAGTTTGTTTGGTGATATAAATGCGATGGAGTTTATTGACCTGTGCAGTAGTTAAACAGGATCACCCTTTAGGAGGCATTTGGTGATATAAGTTTGTTTGGACATATATGATTTTATTATTCTTTTCTATCATTCCATCACTTGGCACTTCTTTTTTCTAGTATTTTAGATGCTAATATAACTAGTTATGTCTTTTATTTATGTAGTGAATCTTTTTTCTTGTTTTGCAAACAAGATTTCGTGTCTGTCAACCATCTTTGATATCATGGTTTGTGCTAATGTTATCCTCTCTGACCCTATTCTCACATGCCGTATTTCATATTGTTTTGGTTATTGAGGGGGATCAATGGAGTACTGTTGATGCTCAGTGGGCTCAGCTGATTGGACTTATAAGGTCCTTGGAGTTTCTGTCTTTTGGTTTTACCTTTTTTTATAGAGTTTTTCACTGATAAAAAAAGATTAGAGGTTATCTCATAAGTGTATTTCCATTGAGAGTACACTACAAATACTGTATGAAATGGTTTTGCAGAGTGTATGAAATGGTTTTTATTAACATATGTCATATTTTTAGTTTTAAAAAAAACTAATAACAAATAATTTTTTGTTTGTGGTTCTAAAGCTTGAGCTTTAGTTGCCTTATTCTTGGGTAGGCTCAATTGTTACAACAGAATTTAGAGTTTGAATTTAATAAGTTCACTAACTCTGGTTTTTATGAACTGGTAGGTGGTGGAGATATATTTTATGCTGGCTTGAATATCATTTTTCTGTACATATGTCAACTTCTTATTGATCAGATGTGTGGCACATATGTCAACTCCTGTTATATGTTCTGTAACAGACATTTTCAGCTTATTAAAATTTGTTGGCGGGCCATACGATCGTGAGATGGTGGACTTGTAGTTTGAGTGAACTGTTTTTCTGAAAATGGAGTATCTACTTGTAATAATCTTGCTTGTATACTCTTTTTATTTGTTTATAATTATGCTAATGTAGGATTTATTTTCAACTCTTTTCCTCGTGTTTAATTTGCCAGCTTCTCTTAATTGTGACTTGTTTGACTTTTTTTTTCTTCCATTTCTTTTTTTCCTACTTATTATCATTACAATTGTTTTTCATTCCATATGATGCCTTTTTAAATAATAAATTTAGTACTCGATATTGGTTTATTACTAATTTGTGAAATAAAATGATTTAGATACAAGTGTGGTACCACCACTTATCTATGCTGTAATGGGAACCTCGAGGGAGATAGCAATTGGTCCGGTGGCAGTGGTTTCTCTTCTGTTATCCTCAATGATGGAGAAATTAGTAGACCCTGCTACTGATCCAGTGGGTTATACAAAGCTGATTTTGCTTGCTACTCTCTTTGCTGGTATCTTTCAGACTTCCTTCGGACTCCTCAGGTGAACAATTAATTAACATACTATGCTCATGTTCCTATCATTATATTTTTATAACTTTCCCATAAGGTTGAGAGTGATCTTTTTTAACTTTGGCATCCATTAAAATTTAACAGACTTGGGTTCCTTGTGGATTTCCTATCCCATGCTGCAATAGTTGGATTTGTGGCAGGAGCAGCCATTGTGATTGGGCTTCAACAGTTAAAGGGACTCTTAGGAATCACCAATTTTTCGACCAAGACCGACATAGTCTCTGTCATGAAAGCTATTTGGGAAGCAGTGCATAATCTAGTATGCTACTTTTTATTCTTTTCCCAATAAATTGGGAGCTGGTGGGGGAGGGGGGGGGGGAGGGAACTAAGAGTAAAGATAGTTTTGGAACCAGATTCCAATTCACCATTCAATACATTTATTATAATAAATTTAATTATAAATATTATTAAGCATAAGTTTAATGATTAAAAAACATGTAGTTATTTTCTGTTTGTTTGTTTATTGTCCCCTTAATTAAAAAAAAATCTGATGGATTAGGTACGTGTTTAATTTGATTTATTTTTAAAAATATTATTATTTACTTTTTTTTGATAACTTTTTTAAAAAATAATCACTCATATTCTGCATCCATTTATTAGTGGAAAGGTAAAATAATAACTAATTAGCTTCCAAATTAAACAGGCACAAGAAATGTAATTATTAAAATTTCCTAGAACTAATAAATATAGTTTGAAATTAATTTGTGCTAATTAATTGGCAGGGTAAAAGGAAGAAGAAACTATTCTGGTTGGCATCAATCTCTCCTCTTGTATCTGTTGTTGTGTCAACTTTAATTGTGTTTATCACAAGAGCTGATAAAAATGGAGTTAAAATTGTGAAACATGTCAAAGGGGGGTTGAATCCAAGATCCATCCATCAGTTAGACTTCAACAACCCCTACATTGGAGAAGTGGCTAAAATTGGACTAGTGGTTGCTGTCGTTGCCCTTACTGTGAGTAACCAATTATAATTATAATTATATATGAAACCCTCAACTTAATTAATACAATATATTTTTAATATCATTATGCTAATGTGATGTTCTATTAGTTTATCATATCATTACTTATTTGATAATTGATATTATGATAATTTGTCACGTTATCATTTAATTGATAAATAAAAATTAATAAAAAGCACCAAAAATAAAATTTTGAAAATGTTAGATATAATAAAAAAAATTAGGTAATATACTGAAAATGAAATCTATTAGTATATGAAAAACATATTATATCTTGTAGTTTTTAAAGAAAAGAAAATGGAAGAGATGTCAGTCAGGCTTTTCACTTTTAATTCTTGACACCTCCAGTAAGACTTTCTGACTCTCGTTATTAAATGTAGGAGGATATTGATCTTTTCACAAAAAGGAAAAGAAAATGAAATTAACAGCATATTTTGCACCTTTTACTTTTACTAAAGTACCTATAATAACTGATTACGTAAAGATCGAAAAAAGTACACATATATACATCTTAGAATATTATACATAAGACCATTGGTGAGAAAGCAATGTGGTTAAAAATTTTACAATTTCGATCAGCTGCTGTTTTTTATTATTATTATTAAAAGAAAAATGATACATGAACTACTCTAGTTAATAGCCATTGAACACCTAGAAAAAGAAAAAAGTATATAGATTTGATAGATTTTGTGATGTGATGAAAAGAAAGAGAAAAAGAAATAAGAAATATTAATATGGTGTTTAAAATAACAAAGTGTATGTGTATTATTATTTGATTCATGAGACTTTTCTTCTGATAGATTTGGTGAACATTGACACCGTTGGAATCACTGCTCTAGAGGAACTGCATAAAAGTTTGTCTTCACATGGAAAATAGGTAACTTCTTTTTGTTTTGGACATTAAGATATATGTTGGTTGCTTGAATGGCTCACCTAAAAAAAAATCATAAACTTAATGATGAGTTGTTAGGTGCGCTTCTGTTGAACTTTTGAAGATTTCAGTCATATTAGAGTGCTTAGGAAGCCAAAAAAGAATATCAAATTCCATGCATAACTAGAGTTATTGGATACTTTTTTATATGATGCATCTACTTGCTTTTAAGAAAATATCTTTTTCTATCTTATGTTCTGGACTATAAATAAACATCTTTTCTGCTGGAT
The DNA here is from genome assembly GCF_000004515.6 of Glycine max. Classification (NCBI taxonomy): domain Eukaryota; kingdom Viridiplantae; phylum Streptophyta; class Magnoliopsida; order Fabales; family Fabaceae; genus Glycine; species Glycine max. The sequence continues at coordinate 13,004,471 of NC_038251.2, read as the reverse complement.
ATGTTACAATTTTTGAATTTTCATAATACATTTCTGAATTTTCACAATTTCTGAATTTTTATAGTGACTTGTCAAATCTCAAGACGTAAGAACAAAGTGTTTTCAATTTAAAAGTAACTTTAAATTAATTTAAAAATTTTGATCTAACGATTCATACAAATTCAAACTTCCTTTACATAAATAGATATATTAGATAGATTCAAATGAGTTAATTATTTTTCATAACAATGATAATAATTTTATATCACTAGTTAACAACTCTAATTGATTCGTGTTATACACAAGTAAATAGTATTCATGAATATTTTAAATATATAAATATTTTTTAAATTTATAGTAGGAATTATTTATAATTAATTTTTTAATTATTGATTGTAAAGTATAATATTTTTAATTATTAATTATTGTTGTCAATTATAGATATATAATTTATTAAAGTATATGGTAAAATATAGTTTTTAAAATACAATAAATGGGAGAAATAAAAAACATTTTAGTTAGGTAAGGTAATAATATTTAAATAATTGTTGAAAAATAATATTTCAATCAATCTAAGATAAGAGTTCTTAGTTACAATATAAATAAAACAAATCAATCTATACTTGCATATAAAAATAAAGATAAACTTGAAGACAAGCTTGTCATTGTTGAAGACATAGTTTGCCAGCATTGGGCTACTTATGGGCACCATTATTATACTCAATATGACTATGAAGTATGATACAATCACATTTTCCTCCTACTTTGTTATAATCTGTTTTGAGAATCAGTTAGTGACCTCAATTTTTTTTTCCTTAAAGAACGTGGATACAGGTGCAGCAAAGGAACTGATGGCATATTTGGTCAAGCTACAGTCCTCACTTTCAGAAGTCAATCAGTATGTTAATTTTAGTACACTAACAATAGAAGCTATTTGGTTCACTCAATTAAGAAAAGAATCTTAACAAGTTAATTTCTCATTCTTTAAAACTCAGTACATAATGAGTTTTGCTTTTATTTTGTTAACATAAAACATAAATCTATATTAATATTTAAGATAAATAATATTTTCAATCCTTGTGAAGGAGAAACGGGTGTACTGGTGTACTAGAAAACAATAGAAATAATAAAAATTAAAGAATGTTTAACAAGTTAACAAAATCAGAGGATTTGCACATGCAGGTTAACAAAATCAATGCTAGTTGATTTTATTGCGGTGTCCAATTTTTAATACAAAGATAATTATACCATTAACTAATTACAATTTCTCTTAGATATAATTTTTAAAATAATTATCATAAAAATTAATATACTCTTATTATGTATACCAATATGTCATTAGTTCTCATTCCCTGAAGTAAGGTACCTGTTTAAAAATAAATTCCACTAAAAATGATCAGTTAGATTTTTTAATATCTCCAACAGATTTTTTCATATAAAAAAGTTATTACTATATATAACAATCTATGATTTTATTAGTTCATTCTAGTTAAATTCTTTTTTGGCTGTTTATTGATTTATATATGTGATGTAATTGCAGGGTACTCAAAGATTTTTGCAACTCTTAGAGTTGTATGCAAGTGTTGTGATGGGGTTGGAGGCGCATGCACTAGTAAATGGACAGAATCTTGCAATAACCTACAATGTTTTCCTTGGAAATCACACTGTACTAAGCAACATCAAATATTTTATGCTAATTAAACATATAAATATAAATATACATAACATTTCAAAGTAATTAGCATTTGTAGCTGTATTTTTAGCTTTTTGTAGGTTGCTATGATTAGATTTTTGAAACTGAACCCTTTTTGGATGTTATGGTTAAAGCTGAGCTATTATCGGAGTCCACTGCTTTCCATGTTCAATCCCTTGATTCAGTTCATATGAATTTTTAAGATAATTATGATTATTAAACACTAATAGTTGAAACTGGTTGACAATAATTCAACATATATGGTTATTTGTGACAATTAACTGTCTTTGAAAGACATAACATTTAAAGACGGTTATTAGCAAATAATCGTCTTTAAATGCCTATTTTGACACAACTTTCAAAGACGATTATTTGTAATAACCGTCTTTGATTGTAAAGTCTGACATACCTTTTAAAGACGGTTATTAGTTAATAACCGTCTTTGAATGCCCATTCTGACACACAGTTCAAAGACGGTTATTAGCAAATAACCGTCTTTGAATGTCTCTGATACAACATACAAAGACGGTTATTAACTCATAACCGTTTTTGAATGCCTATTCTGACACACAATTCAAAGACGGTTATTAACAAATAACCGTCTTTGAATGTAAACTCTGACATAGCATACAAAGACGGTTATTAGTTAATAACCGTCTTTGAAAGGTTCCTACATTCAAAGACGGTTATTATAATAACCGTCTTAAAAATTGATTTTGTTTTAACGACATTTTAAACGATGACGGTTGATAACCGTCGTTAAATGCACTTATTAACTGTCGTAAAAAGCCTTTTTTTTAGTAGTGTAAGGGAGTTGTCTAAGGTTGAGGGTAAAGGTTGGGAAGCTATGTCCCTTGCTCTCATGGCTTCCTTACCATTTCTCATCATCTCTTTCATCTATTTTCTTCTTTTTTTCTTGTAGTTAGATTTATCCATTTTGAGAGTTGATGTAACTGAATTCATCCTTATGTTTACATTTTTATTATTAATCTATGTTTACTATTCATTATTAAGTGTTTTCTTCTATGCATTAACGCTTGCTTTGACTTGATCACCCTTTACTTGATGTTAGGGTTTGAATTGTCGTGGGGAAATATTTTTGAACTTAGAAATGTATAGGAACACTTAATGAGTTTTGTGTCTAGAGATAGAACATGGCTTGTTAGTTATCTTTCAACTCTTGTTCTTAAAGCAAGTCACTTTGTTAGACTAGTTAAGAGATTAATAGTTTCGTCAAGAGGCTTAGATTCTTTTCATCCAAGGGATTGGGGTTTGAGTATTTTTGTGTGTTAATGATAGTAATTAGTTTTTGAACCATATGAGTGACATTTGTTTGCATAAGGAGGTGTTTAGTGAAATCAACCCCAACTCTTTTATTCTTTGTTATTTTACCTCTTTTTATCGCACTTTAAGTGTTCATAAAATTACCCAAAAAGATTTTTTTATTCTTTTGCTTTTGAACTTTATGTTTGTTTAATTTCTTTCTATTTATATTTTTGCAATCAAATTAAAAATATTATTTCTAAAAATCATAATTAGTGAACATTGTTATTTTATTAAATATTATGTAAGTCTTTGTAGATACAATACTTAAATTTCTATTTTATATTATTAGTTAATTTGCACGATGTGGTATGCTTGTTAAGGAACTAACATATATCTCACAAGGTTGAGCATTATATGAAGTTTTAATTTATAAACTTCTTGATACCTAAATAATATGACAATATAGAAATAGATAAATAAAAAGAAAATAAAGATACTATTTAGTCTAAAAAATCATCACTTTCGATTAAATTTGATACACGTGTACATAAATTCAAGCCATAGTCATGGCATCAAAAAAATAATTTACTTATCTGTCCAACTTTTTGTTGGTAGATTTTTAGATATGGATGTAAATAAACAAAATCAAAGAATAAAAAACATTAGTTTTTTTTTAAAGTATATAGATGCTAACTAGAGTACGTCACTACCCGAAGTTGAGGCATTAGTAACAAAATTTAATGATGAAAAATGTTTTTTCGGTTTTGATACTAGTGTGGCAAAAAATTTAGTGACGAATTTTTAAAATTATTTATAAATTATTTTGTCTCTAATATTAATGTTTTATACTCATGAAGAAATAATTTTTAATTAATAATATCATTAATATATATAGTACTTTTAACATAATTTTTAATGCGTTTTTAACATAATTTTTAATAAAAATATGTATTGTTAATTTCTTAACTAATACAGTAATACTAGAATTACTTGGGACAACAGTAACCTTATTGAGCGGGCAAAACGAAAAAAGACAAGAGCATTTGGAGTAGCCAAAAGGGTTTACAGCAAGCAGTGTGCAACAGAAAGACGAAACGTTACAAAACGACATCTTGGTTTGGTAGATCAAACCATTAAGCTTGACAAGAAAACAATTCTATATAAGAATGTCAAAATAAACATATCATCCTCCTTTCATAGCCATGTATAAATTCCACGGTTTACTTTAATTTTCTACTATGTTTTAACCGTTGGTGATACGCGTTGCTTGAGGAATTGTACAAGACAAATGTTAACGATTGAAAGCTACAACCTACGTGGCTTACGTAGAGTATGACAAATTCTTTGTGGGGACTCCATTGACTTCAAGTGAAGAACTCCAAAATCACTATGCTCAAACACACAAGTTTTAAAAGGGAAATTGAACTGTTTACTTTCTCAATGTAGTTTTTCTTCTTGTTCAATAAAAAACCAAGCAAGATCAACGAATATTTCCCTCTATCGGTTCACCCAACCACTTTACCTTCATGACTTCACGTATTCATCTTTCATCACTTGTATCACTCCCTGTCCACATCACATAACCTTAATGAATAGAGTAATGAATGATACATAAATTATTATTTATTTTAAATATTTATAAATATCTCTTATATTTTTTTTTCTCTTTCTCTTCTGGGTGCATGATAATATATTGGTCAAATATTTTTCTAATAAATATTTATTGGTTCATTCATTTAATTTCCTCCTTTTTTTTATACATTTCCCATGCATGCTCTTTTTAACCCCCAGTTTGACTTTCTCTGCATTCAGCTTATCGATCTCTTCCACATTTAATGTGTAAGCGTTATTGCCATAAATGGTAATTGGCTACTATTGTGGGTGACTGACACAGTTACATTTGCATCCTCATTTATAGTCATTCATAGATGATAGGCTAGACATGCTTTGTCAAACTATTCGTAGCTGATAATACCAACTCATCTTTCTCCAATGCATTTCATACCATGCATGATCATGATGAATTTCATCAACTTTTTTACACATACACTGCCACACACTTTCAGAGATCATGTGAAATGATAGGAATAGTAGCATATAGCTTCCCCATGCAGTGTTATTCTCTCACATGAAACCTTTCTCTCTTCTGCTAAAACACACATTCTCACAATCCAAGAACAACCACCACCAACGATTCCCCAACCTAAATTAATTTTCACTTGTCTTCATGCATGTTCTATTTATTAACAACAGTTTGAAACTACTAAAGGATTGAAAACTTGTAAGCAATCCTCACCCCTCACTCACTCACTCATTCACCCCCAAATGAAAGAAGAAACAATGAGAATTTCAACGCTTGCAATTGTGATCCTTTTGTTCTTTTCTTTTGCACTACTACTTTGTCATGGCAATGAGAGCACTATGAGAGTGCTTTTGGAAGTAAAAACATCGTTCACTGAAGACCCAGAAAATGTTCTAAGTGATTGGTCAGTGAACAACACAGATTACTGTAGTTGGAGAGGGGTGTCATGTGGGTCAAAATCCAAACCTTTGGATCATGATGACTCGGTGGTGGGACTCAACCTGTCCGAGTTATCACTCAGTGGGTCAATATCACCCTCACTCGGCCGTTTGAAAAACCTAATCCACCTTGATCTCTCTTCTAACCGCCTCAGTGGTCCCATTCCACCAACCCTCTCCAACCTCACTTCGTTGGAATCTCTCTTACTCCACTCTAACCAACTCACGGGTCACATCCCCACCGAGTTCGACTCGCTGATGAGTCTCCGAGTCCTGCGAATCGGTGACAACAAACTCACTGGCCCGATTCCCGCGTCATTTGGGTTTATGGTCAACCTCGAGTACATTGGCTTAGCCTCATGCAGACTCGCCGGTCCGATTCCGTCCGAACTCGGTCGACTCAGTTTGTTGCAATATCTGATTCTGCAGGAAAACGAGTTGACTGGGCGGATTCCGCCCGAATTGGGGTACTGCTGGAGCCTTCAAGTCTTCTCCGCCGCTGGCAACAGACTCAATGACTCGATCCCGAGTACACTGAGTCGACTCGATAAGCTTCAAACTCTCAACCTTGCCAACAACAGCTTAACCGGGTCGATTCCGAGTCAACTCGGCGAGCTAAGTCAACTTCGATATATGAATGTCATGGGGAACAAGCTCGAGGGTCGTATTCCACCTTCTTTGGCTCAATTGGGTAACCTTCAAAATCTTGACTTGTCAAGGAATTTGCTCAGTGGGGAAATTCCAGAGGAGTTAGGGAACATGGGTGAGTTGCAATACTTGGTTCTCTCTGAGAACAAACTTTCTGGGACAATTCCAAGAACCATATGTTCCAATGCTACAAGTTTGGAGAATTTAATGATGTCAGGTAGTGGAATTCATGGTGAGATACCAGCTGAGTTGGGTCGGTGCCACTCACTGAAGCAACTTGATTTGTCAAACAATTTTCTCAATGGGTCAATACCTATTGAGGTTTATGGGTTGTTGGGGCTAACTGATCTATTGCTTCAAACCAACACTTTGGTTGGTTCAATCTCTCCCTTCATAGGGAACCTCACTAACATGCAGACACTTGCATTGTTTCACAACAATTTGCAGGGTGATCTCCCCAGAGAGGTTGGGAGGCTTGGGAAATTGGAGATAATGTTTCTCTATGATAACATGTTGTCAGGGAAGATTCCTTTGGAGATTGGTAACTGTTCAAGCTTGCAAATGGTTGATTTGTTTGGAAACCATTTCAGTGGGAGAATTCCCTTGACTATTGGGAGGCTGAAAGAGTTGAATTTCTTTCACCTTAGGCAGAATGGGCTTGTGGGTGAGATTCCTGCCACACTTGGGAACTGTCACAAGCTGAGTGTGCTTGATTTGGCAGATAATAAGCTCTCAGGTAGCATTCCTTCTACATTTGGATTCCTCAGGGAGTTGAAGCAGTTCATGCTCTACAACAATTCTCTTGAAGGTAGTCTTCCTCACCAACTTGTAAATGTAGCAAACATGACCAGAGTGAACCTTTCAAACAACACACTGAATGGTAGTTTGGCTGCATTGTGTAGCTCTAGGTCTTTTCTTTCTTTTGATGTCACAGATAATGAATTTGATGGTGAAATACCCTTTCTCCTGGGAAATTCACCCTCCCTTGAGAGGCTGAGATTAGGTAACAACAAATTTTCTGGTGAAATTCCAAGGACATTGGGAAAAATCACTATGTTATCGTTGTTAGATCTCTCAAGAAATTCACTCACAGGACCAATACCAGATGAGCTTTCTTTGTGTAATAATCTGACTCACATTGATTTAAACAATAACCTTCTATCTGGACACATACCATCATGGCTTGGGAGTTTGCCTCAGTTGGGAGAGGTTAAGCTCTCCTTCAATCAATTTTCTGGTTCTGTTCCACTAGGCCTATTCAAACAACCCCAGTTGCTGGTCCTTTCCTTGAATAACAATTCTCTTAATGGAAGTCTCCCAGGTGATATTGGTGATCTTGCATCTCTTGGTATCCTCAGGCTCGACCATAATAATTTCTCTGGACCAATCCCTCGCTCAATTGGTAAATTGAGCAATCTTTATGAGATGCAGCTATCGAGGAATGGCTTTAGTGGTGAAATACCATTTGAGATTGGAAGTCTCCAAAATCTCCAAATCAGTTTGGACCTCAGTTACAATAATCTATCTGGTCATATCCCATCTACACTCGGCATGCTGTCAAAATTGGAAGTACTTGATCTTTCTCACAATCAACTCACTGGAGAAGTGCCTTCAATAGTGGGTGAAATGAGGAGCTTGGGGAAGCTTGACATTTCTTACAATAACCTTCAAGGCGCATTGGATAAGCAATTTTCCCGCTGGCCACACGAGGCGTTCGAAGGAAATCTTCTTTGTGGAGCCTCTCTTGTAAGCTGCAACAGTGGTGGTGATAAGCGAGCGGTCTTAAGCAACACATCAGTGGTTATAGTCTCTGCACTTTCAACTTTAGCTGCAATTGCTCTACTGATACTTGTAGTGATCATCTTCTTGAAAAACAAGCAAGAATTTTTCAGGAGAGGCAGTGAATTGAGTTTTGTGTTCTCCTCTTCATCACGAGCACAGAAGCGGACATTGATCCCCCTAACTGTGCCAGGAAAGCGAGATTTCAGGTGGGAAGATATCATGGATGCCACAAACAATCTAAGTGAAGAGTTCATAATTGGTTGTGGAGGTTCTGGGACAGTGTACAGAGTTGAATTTCCCACTGGAGAGACCGTGGCTGTCAAGAAGATTTCGTGGAAAAATGATTATCTGTTGCACAAAAGCTTTATAAGAGAACTTAAGACTTTAGGGAGGATCAAGCACAGGCATCTGGTGAAATTGTTAGGTTGTTGTAGCAATAGATTTAATGGAGGAGGTTGGAATCTGCTGATATATGAGTATATGGAGAATGGGAGTGTTTGGGATTGGCTACATGGGGAACCCCTCAAATTAAAGAGGAAACTTGATTGGGACACAAGGTTCAGAATTGCTGTGACATTAGCTCAGGGAGTGGAGTACCTCCATCATGATTGTGTGCCAAAGATCCTTCACAGGGACATCAAATCTAGCAACATATTGCTAGATTCCAACATGGAGTCACACTTGGGAGACTTTGGTCTAGCAAAAACACTCTTTGAGAATCATGAATCTATCACTGAGTCCAATTCTTGTTTTGCTGGGTCTTATGGCTACATTGCCCCAGGTAATTGATTCAGCATACCACTGACTTGAATTGTTCTTTACTATCTCTTTTTTACTTTGAAGAAACTTAGATACAATCCCTTAAATGTTTATGATGTTATTTTCTAATTAGGATTGGAGTTTCACTTTGTAATCTTATGTTGACCTTTAATGCAAATGTTTTTTACAATCAAATTACTTAGGTGAAACTCTAATTTTGATTCGAAAACAACATCAAAAACATCTAAGAAACTATATTATTTTAAGTTTTGTCCTTTTTTTTTTGTCAAAGCGTTAACTGAAATTTCTTATTTTTTAGAGTATGCATATTCAATGAAGGCAACAGAGAAAAGTGATATGTACAGCATGGGAATTGTGCTCATGGAACTTGTTAGTGGTAAGACACCGACAGACGCAGCTTTCAGAGCAGAGATGAACATGGTGAGATGGGTGGAGATGCACCTTGACATGCAAAGCACTGCAGGAGAGGAAGTGATAGATCCTAAAATGAAACCCCTTTTGCCTGGTGAAGAGTTTGCTGCATTCCAGGTTCTTGAGATAGCAATACAGTGCACAAAAACTGCACCACAGGAGAGGCCAACGGCACGGCAAGTGTGTGATCTTCTTCTGCATGTGTCAAACAACAAGAAGGTGGAGTTTGAGAAGACGAATCTGGATCATTACTAGTGATTTTAGTTCCAACAGATTGAAGATCAAAGGAAGGCATATTATATTTACTAGTTATTTTAAGCTTAAGAGTTGTATGTGAAATACTCGTTACTTTATATTAATCTGCATGTTTCCTTGCAAAACTAATTTGATATTGAGATTGTTGAATAGAAATGTGATTCGAAATTGCAAATATGTTCTATTCTTATAGCTAGTGCTAGGAATGATTCATAGGTAATGTTATCCTTGTGAGTTTGTGATGTAGGTCTCTCTCTCAAAAATGAAAAATAAAAAGTTAAAACTGAGACAATCATACGATTTCATAAAATGTTTTTATATATCGTATGTGTGTAGTATTTGACCTAACAATTTAAATATTAATAAATCTTTATGTCAAGTTTTCATCTGTTGCAAATATCTGTCCAACAATTTTAGTTGACCTTTAAATATTAAATAGTATATTTTTCCCAAAGTGATTAATCTTCAGGTGTAAAAAAAAAAGTGATTAATTTTCAATAATTTTTTTCCTGAAGTATAAATTTCTGAATATACTTTTACTTATTTCACATTAGTTTATGAATGTTTACATTTTCTTATTAAATACCTTAAAGGTTAGTCAATTAAGAGAAATAATCTCAAAATAAAGTTGGCTTCAGTCTGACTTAACTTTAAACATTAACTAAAAGGTTCAACCAAACTTATTAGATACAATATTCTGAAAACTTGTAAAAAGTCATTGGTTAATGAATTTTCCAACATATACTTTGTAAATTCGAGTTTTAAACTCTAAAAAAAAATCTTTAATAACCAAATATTTTATGCCAAAGGAATTTGATCGATAAGAGTTTTTATTGTTGAGATAAATGCATAAGATTATTGACACAATATATATCGGACCAACACAATTCATTGAGGGTGTCTATTTCTTTTGAGTGCGCAAAAGTTATTGTAAACATTTTTCCGTACTTGACTTAATTCATATGAATAAAAAAGGGGACTATTATTGTCATTATCCTAAATTACTATTGACACTACTATTTTCAAAATTAGTTGTGAAAAGTCAAAACTATCCTTATCTCTACCCCTTCCTTCTTCCCCCTCTTCATCAGTGAACCTTATTCCCTCTTCTTCTCACTTATCCTCTTCTACCCTTAACCCCCTACTCTCTCCCTTCATTTCCCTCTTCTACGCCCAACGCTCAAACTCCCTACCATTTCCCCTTCCCTCTTCTTCTTCTTCCCCTCACACTCTCCCTCTCCAACTCCTTTCCCCTCTTGCATGCTACAAACCCATAAACATAAGAGCCTTTTTTTTCATTTTTTTTATGCACAACGAAAATATGATTTTGTTGTGTTTTTGAACCCAGAACACAAGGAATCCTATATCCGTTGTATTTTTTGTTTTAAAAAATACATAATGAAAATATAATTTTACTATGTTCTGGGTTTAGAAACATGACGGAATTGCACTTCCATTGTGTAGTTTTTCAAAACAAAAAAAAATACAACGGAAGTACAATTTTGTTAGGTTTTTTAACCCAAGACACAACGAAATCATATTTCTATTACTTGTTATTCATGAGTTAGTTTTATGTTGAATATTTGCAAGGAAATAGCGCATTACCTCCAATTTATAATTCTTTTGTAGGAATTGTACATATTTTTATGTTTAGTGTGATTTTATAGAGTAGATACTCTCATTTTATGAATTAATATTGAAATCACTTCAGTTTCAGGCCAAAATAAAAGAAGGTTCAAGTAGCTGATGACTCATTCAGCGAGGCAAATCCGCTCAGCGGGTGGCATCTGCTAAGCGAGGCATATAGCTCGCTTAGCGGGTTAAGAAACCCTAGAAGAGGATCGTTCAGAGATGTGCTCGCCCAGCGCACAACCAGCCCGCCCAGCAAGGTCATTGTCCCTTCTCACACTTAGCGCGTCCAGCTCGCTAAGTCAAAATTCACTTACTCTCGCTTAACAAGTCAGTCTCGGTAAACAAGCCTTCGAAAGCTGAAAGGTCCAAGAGCCTTTAAAATACTGAAGTTGGCAGAAATAAGCATATAAAGAGTCTTTTTGATAGAGTTAGAGAGAGCAGCAAAGGAAGCTGAAGCGACAAAAAGAGAGCAGCAGAGAGAGTTTAGGTTAGAGGAGTGAAGTTTAGGGTTTAGAGGTTGTAGGAGACATCCTCAACCAGCCTTTGCCATTTTCTTTCGCTCAAAACTCATCCTTTCTTGTATTGAGAGTATATTGCTTGTAATGGAAGGCTAAGCCTTTTTGTTGGGAAGTTCTGCTGAAACCTTGATGTAACACTCTTTCACTATCTATTTAATGTTATTCTTATGTGTTCATTGCTTCTATCTATGCTTATTTTACATGTGTTGTGGCTTGATCACCCATTTGTATGTATAGTTAGGATTTTTAGCATTGGGAAATGCTTTAAAGCCTTAGAACTTGGTAGAGCAAGCTAGAGATCTGTATGTCTAGGAATGAAGTGCAGTGATCTAGTTCATATTTTGTTGTAGACTTAATGCAGCTCTTTTAGACTAAGTTTGTTGAGGGATCACGGACGAAGTTTAAAGAGAGCTAGGCTCATTCACTAGAGGGATCTTGGTTTGAGTAATTTCTCAGCATAAGAACACTAGGATAACGTTAGATGGAGAAAAATACATTTTAACATCAAGAAAAATTCAATAGAACAACCCAACGCTTTTTACTTGACTATTTTCACTTCCAAAATTCTAGATATTTAGTTTATATTCAAATAGACTTTAGTACAGGATTCAACTTAACATTTACCTTGCTTTTAATCCATACAAATGTTTACATACTGGATGTACCATGTCTAAGTGAAACAAATTCCCTAAGAATACGATACTCGATCTTACCATTTTATACTACTTGTGTGAATCGGTGCACTTGTCGACGTATTCGAACAATTTCCGTTGTGATTTTTTTTTGTTTTGAAATACTCCATAACGAAAATATGAATCTGTTGTGTTATCAATATCCAATGAATAAATTAAATAATATAAAAACAAAAAAAAATTAACACAATGAAAATATAATTTTGTTGTGTTATTAATCAAATAACACAATAAAATCGTATTTCTATTGTGGTTTGTAAAAAAGCACAAATTTGCATTTTCGTTGTGGAGTATTTCAAAACAAAAAAAATACACAAAAAAATACAATTTTGTTATATCCTGAGTTCAAAAACACAACAAAAATACGATTTCGTTGTGTTTTTTAACCTAGGACATAACATAATCACATTTTCGTTGTGCTTTTTTTTTTTGTTTTGAAATACTCTGTAATGGAAATGTGAACTTGTTGTGTTATCCATCCAATAACACAACATTATCGTATTTTCATTGTGTTGTTTTTAGAAAAACCACAATGAAAATATGATTATGTTGTGTTATTTGATGAATAACACAATGAAATTACATTTTTGTTGTGCTAATATTTTTGTCTTTAAATTATTTAATTTTTTATTTTAATTGTTTAATTAATATTTTGTTGCTTTCTTTTCACATGGCTTGCACGAAGCATACTACTTGTGTCTCAAATGTTAAGGCAGAGAGGCAACTTGTGACTGCATTAGCATGTCGTGATACAGAGTTGACTCAATGACAACAACCGCACGCAGAGCTATAACCACAACCACCAAAGATACCATTTGTTGATCGTATCATCAGACCCCCATTTGGAGGAGACCCTATGGATTTGACTCTGCTTCGATCCTATAAGGATCATATAGCTAGCCATGTATTGATCAGTCATCCTAGAGACAAACTAAAATTGGTTAGCCATGGTGGTAAGGTTATGGACTACCCTACCAATGCGACGGTGAAGGGGTACATGGATAGGTCAAGGCTGAAGGGTCTTTATTAGGCGTGGTACATGTCCGCGAATAAAGGCATAATCAATAATCAATGCCTTTATTGAGAGATGACACATTCAGACATCCTCCTTCCATATTCTAGTTAGAGAGATGACCATCACCCTCAATGATTTGTCATGTCTTTTACATCTTATCACGGGTCGTTTCCTTGATAACACAAACACCACCTACAACAAAAAGGAGATCAAAGGTCTATTAAGGTTAGAGCTTGACATTATGACGGTCCAGGAAGCAGATGTTATGACGTCATCAGGCAACGAGGTAGCTCTGGCTTGGTTATAGAGTTTGTATCACACCTACGTTGCCCAGTGAGTCGTTCGTCTAGGCTATTTATGCGTATTTGTTTCATTTTCTCGATAATACCGTATTTGCTGACAAGAGCTCAATGCATGTACACATCTGCTACATGTAGTATCTTAGTGATCTGGATCAAAGCCAAGAGAAGAGCTTGACACATGTACACATCTGCTACTTGCAATATCTCAGTGATTTAGATCACAACCAAGAGAATAGCTTGACGCATGTACATATTTGATACCTGCAGTATCTTAATGATTTGGATCACAACCAAGAGTACACTTAGGGGGCAACTATGTTAGCTTATCTTTATAACTATTTTTTTTTTTTGGTATTACCTGACGCTAAAAATATATTTCATGTCTTTACAGACATAGGTGTTTGAGCATCTATTGATCATTCCTTGTAGTGAGAAGGTGTTGAATAATGACCGTGATAAGCCGCTTACAGCTAGGTGGTTACTGTTAAGGGGTACCGACAAGGCTAATGGAACCAGGTTTTTGTTGGATTGATTGAAGATGATTAATGTTGTCTGGTCCCTAATGCATCACGTAAAGACCTTAGATCTTTCGAGGATCAGGCATTGCACTTTTGCTACATCAAAGTTGGGACATACATACAGTCGTATCAACCAGAGAGGATTTTGAGATAATTCAGGTACATGGACCCACTCGAGCGTCCTACTGCATATGAGAATTGTTGTGAGGCACGGGCCGAGTGGGAATAGCATATGGTGGTGGTGGACGAGGCTGTTCCACATGGGGTTTCATGGTCCTACACTCCAGATTACTTGTCTTAATATTACAAGCACTCACATCCATACATGCTTCCTTCCAAAAGGGAGAATGACCACATAGTCCCATATGTATTCCATCCCAGCTTTAGCCTCAGCCACAACCTAGTGGTGGTCAGATGTCAGATTATGTACTAGGTGTTGTTTGCTCATGTCAGGTAATGCACACACTATTTTCATCATTTTGTTTTATTTGTTAATGAAAAATAATTACTAATTATATTGTTAAATATTTGTGTAGGATCAATTTCAAATAATGTCAGCATCCACACAGAGACAATTGGGCATGAGAGTTGTTCCTGAAGGCACAAATAGTCATCAGGTCATACAACAGCTTTTATTGATAGCACAAAAGGGTCTTACAGTTGGACGTAGGTCAACTGAGGAGCGACCGCCACCAAGGAAGAAAGCTAACAAAGGTGGCCGCAAGGGCACTTGAGGATATTTGTCATTTTGTATTATTATGTATTTGACTTATGATGTTTTTTATACGTACTTATTTTTTTTGTTCTATGAACTTATTTTTAACAGTTTATGTTTGCTCTATTTTCATGTTTAAATGACACACGCTTAGTAATGTAATAAAAAAAATATCGATTAAATTCAGAAAACAAACAACAACAACCACCACCACAACTAACATAAATTTCATCAATTAAAAACCTAACTAAATAGAGTTATGATTTTCATTAGAGTTTGTTATCGTCATTGATCCATGCATCAGAGCAATTATCTCTTTGGCAGGTCTTGGTTTTCTTAGTTTACGCAATAGAGCAAGAATTTCTTTTGAAGATCAACCAACCATTGCATACAACTCGATCAGGCCTTTAGAACTACATTGTCAAAAGATGAAAAATATATTCCCTACTTCATTGTTGTCTTTAAGCTCCACACAATTGTACTCAACACAACCATCACCTACATATACAAGTTTACGGTAGAAAAAAACCCTCAAATAAGTTCTTCCACCTCCAATGACATCTGTAACTGCTTTTCTCAAAGTAGCAAACAACATTTTCTCACTAATTTTTATGAACTTAGGACTATTAGAGCATTCAAACAATAACCCCTCAAAAGTTGATACCACGTCATTATCATAATACACAACAACAACTATCCTTCCATCTTCATTCCAATATGATGAAAGATCCAACACAATGCATTAAGCTTCCTCATACCACTCGTATTTATTATCATTTTGTATTGTTCTCTCTTGATTCAATTATCAACAACGGTCAAGATTTCACTAGCAAAATAAACTATTCAAATTACATCAAGGTCTACAAGGACACTATTGACTTGTCAGACTGTCATAAATATGATTGTTAAATCACAATATAAAACATTAAAGTTTACTTTTAAAAAAACTAAAACTTAAAAAAAATAGAATCATGATTTAATTGCGTAATTAGGGGGTGGAATCACATAGTACAACAAAAACACGATTTTGTTGTGTTACCCATCGTATTTTCGTTATTCAACTGGGGGTGAAAAAAATTAACAACAGAAGTATGTTTCCATTTATTGAACAACGAAAATGTACTTTTGTTGTTAATTTTTGGTCACCCTCAATTACATAACGAAAACACAATTCCATTGTATAATTTTTCAGGAGACAATTTCAAAATATGGCTAAAGTACACCCACATGAATAATACCATTAATAAAACCGTTAGTGTCAATAGCAATAACCATAAAAAAACCTAAACACAAATTCACATAGCCTATGCTAGCTCTCAATCACCCAACAATAAGAGTGATTACACATAAGCTAAATCGATATATGTTCTAGAATATTTCACATTTAATTAATTTGATTTACTAACAATATGTTTGGTTTAACATTTGACAAGGTAAGATCCATGTCAATTCAGAAACAATGTTGTTTAGCTTCTATGATTATGTAAAGTTTTGATATGAAAATTTCAATATATGCATATCCAAGATTTGGAACCAAACAAACACTAAATAAGTGACTATAATAGCCTTTATAGGATAACAAAAATCGATCAACTAGTTTGGACAACTTAGAACAAAAGAATATTATGCATAATTTGGCCAAAAAATGCAAAATGAGTAAGAACTTACATCAATTGGTCCAAACAAAATATTATAGGCTTAATTGCATATTTTATCATCTAACTATTATTATTTTATGAATTTTACTACTTATCTTTGTGTGTGTGTGTGTGTGAATTTTACCATCCATGTTTTAAATTTTTGCACAATTTTATCATATATAAGTTTTTTTCGCATTTTACCCATATACTTTTCAATTTTTGCATATTTTACCACTATATTGGTAACAAAACGACGTCATTTCACAAAAATTAGTGATAAAATAATGTTGTTTTGTTTTTTATTTAACTTTATTAGTGATACATCAACATCGGTAAAATGCACACAAATTAAGACTTGAATGGTGAAATTTCAAAAATGATGATAGTTAAGTGATAAAATGTGCAACTAAGTCAAGATGTTAATCACTAAACAATATAAATAACCACAATCCTAAGTAATACAAACAATGGTTCCTATAACGGTAAAATACATTTTTCTTGGCATATTTCATTTTTATTCCTAAATAAAATTTTGAATCTTGATTCTCATTTTTACCCCTTGTCATCAAGTATCATTATTAAGTAATGATATGATAATCACATGGCTTGTGAGGTAGACTAATCTAATGTGATTATTATTATCACTTGACATAGATGCTTAATAACAATTATGAAAACATTAATAGAGAAAAATATAGGAACAAATAAGATTAGTCAAAAATTTGTTTAAGGAATAAAAATGAAAGTCTTCAAAATTTTTAAGAAGAAAAAATATTTTATCCTTTATAAAATATAATGAGAAAAACTTTAAAAATTTCAATAATCATGCTTACAATAATATGTGTGTGTATGTATATATTATATTCCCGTATAACTTTAATAACTAATACACCATTTTTATAATTTGATATAAAATATGATTTTTATTAATCTAACTGTTGAATAATATCTACATATTATTAAAATTGTTTGTATCAAATTTTACCGAAATTGAACAACAAAAAAAGGTAATCAAATTATTCATATATTAGTATATTTTAAAATATTTATATTACATCAAATCAATTTTAATCTATATGAACAAGATAATAAATAATTTTATATTAATATAAAATCTTTCATATGTGATATTTGTGAAAGAAATTTTCAATCCAATAGTTGTTAAAGTTAAACACCAAATATAATTTGATACACATGAGCCACTCTAAAATATGTAAAAAAAAAATGACATAAAAGGCTAATATTTAATTTACATAAGTACCCAAAAATCAATTTTCGAATCACAAAATCATAACAAAAAAGTATTAGTATTGCCAACAAATAAAAGGATGTTTTTAAAAAATTCAGGTCCAAATTACTACAATATATAATTCTAATATACACTTTATTTTTAAATTAATTAGTATAAAACATCCATAGCATCCAAGATTATAAAAAGATATGCCAAACAACAAAAATAATTAAAAACATTTTTTTATGTAAAGAACAGAATTCGGATAACTCATAAATACCTTATAGCAATAAATTTTAATATATTCATTGATAAAAAATATTATGTCATTAACATAATCATATGAGTAGTAAAATTAAATTATATAATCAAAACTATTATGACCATTAAATTTTAAATTTAATAGTAACAAAATTAATCAGTTTCAAGTTGAGAGAAATTTGTAAAATTCTCAAAAACAATTTAAAATTAATAAACTTTTACGCAATAATTAATTGATATAAAATGTTTTTGGTCCTAAAAAATTCCCAACATTATTCCATAATGATAGTAAAGTTAAACTTGAGTTCAAATCCATGACTTTATAGGTAAAATTTGTCTTGACATATAATTTATTTTCATTGTCATAAACTACTTTTGAGTATCTCAAATTCTTTTTTTTTATAGTGTCTGAAATTCTGTTAACCATATAAAATTACCTCTGGCTAGTTAATGTTTCAAATATACAAATTATCTTTTTTACAACATATCATAACCTAAACATTTATTTTAATTAATATACAAATTTCAAATTCAAATTTAAATTATTCCATATAATTATAACACATTTGAATCAAAGAAGGTACAAATTAAAATTCAAGCTATAATTGCGTAATCAAATCTTACACATATAAATCAAAACATGTCACCAAAACAATAAAAAATGCACATATCAATCAAAGCAACTACAATTAAAATTCAAACCATTGCATAATTAAATCTGACACATACAAGAAGCAACAGATTCAAATTCAAAATCATTTCATAATTTATTCTTACCTAAAATCTAATTTAAATGTGTCTTTCATAATTAAATGTACGCATGTTGTTGTTCATAATGTCACGTGACAGTATGTTCTTGAAACATTTCACAAATAGTCTGTCTTATCTTTTCATCATACTTTAGGACTGGATTTTACTGTACATACGATTTCTCTCTAACGTTACATGCTAGATTTTTTGTTTCAATTTAAATTAAACTTATCATTTCCTTTTTATTAAAAAGGAAGTGTAATTAATGTTCATGAATATTCATATTATGAATTACCTGTACAAAAGAATGAAAAGCGAAACTTTTAAAGTAGAAAATGAATATTGTACGTACATCACATCAATGCTTTTACTAGAATAGTTATCCCTATAAATATTCTTTATATTTTTTTACTGCCGCCTTCTTTATATGTTTTTATTGAATAGTAAATTAAGACATTATTTAATATATTTTGATAACAATTTTTTTACGCCAACTTAGACGTCATCAATGCTTTTACTTTTATATTTTTTTATTAATTAACCTTTTATATTTAAGTATAAATAAAAATATTATAATATTTCTTAAAAAAAACAATATTATAATATAATATAATAATTCATATTAAATATAAAATATAATGACATAATTATTTTATTATTAACAAATAATTATTGTTTCATTTAAAAAATATTTTGTAAATAATAAAAATATATTTCAAGATATTACTTTTATATA
Source organism: Glycine max (assembly GCF_000004515.6). Lineage (NCBI taxonomy): Eukaryota > Viridiplantae > Streptophyta > Magnoliopsida > Fabales > Fabaceae > Glycine > Glycine max. Next base: position 12,985,127 of record NC_038251.2, on the reverse strand, counting down.
TTTATATTTATTAAAAATAAAATGAAATATTGTTGATACCTTACAAGTTGAAGTCATCTACTGTCATTTAAAAAAATCAAAAAGTCAATCTATATTATTATATTAAATGTGATTAAATTTTAATATTAATTATATTATGATTAAAATTCTATTTATTATTTATGAAATATTTGTTATGTTGTTAAGACTAATGTTTTAAGTAATAAAATAAAATAATACTAATATTTTAAATTTTATATGCATTAGTATAATATATTGTTAATATTTTCATATTTTAAGTATAATTAGTAAAATAACATATTGTATATAATAATTAATATAAAATATCATTAAATAAGAAATTACTATAATGAAATGTAGTTTTACTATTTACATAATATAAGAGACAATAAAATATAGTTAAATAAAATATTAATACTTAAAAATTAAAATATTATATGATCAATTGTTATATTATAATATATGATATTTATTTAATTTATTGTTTATTATTTTATATGAATAGTTATACTTAAAAATATAAAACTAAAATAAAAACACTGATGACCATAACAAGTTGGAGTCATCAGCTTTTAAAAAAAATAAAAAGTCAATTTATATTATTCAATTATATTATTATATTATATGTGATTGAAATTTATATTAATTATACTATTATATTATAATTAATTTTTCTATTTATTATTTATGAAATATTTAATATGTTATTAAAATTAATAATTTAAGTTTTATATTCTTTGAATTGTCTCCTTTAATTATATATATTATTTATAATTAAGAAATTTAATAAAAATGACCTTTTTATAATAGCAAAAATTAAATTTAAACTTAATCTCATATAAATTAATCAAATTATCCATTACTAAACGGACCCTAGTGAGTCCTGAATAAAATTATTTGGAATACTAAAAACCATACTGTCGTTCAATTTATGATTGTGATATAAATAATAGTGTTTTGTTTTTATTATAGTTACTCAAAAAAAATATTATATTGATTCACAGTATAATTTTTTTTTACAATGTGTCAAAATTAGAGAAAAAAAAAACAAAAAAAAAACATACGGACTGGGTTCATCCCGACACAAAAACAACAAAATTAAAATTTAAAAGACAATAACAATTCCTTTAACATCCTTTAAAAAAAAAAATTCCTTTAACAGTTCAGAAAACCAGATCGTGAAAATGAATTTTTTTGGGTGAGCATATCTCTTGGTTAATTTGTCCGACAGGTAGAAAAAAAAAAGTACATGAAACTAAAAAGTGCCCAAAATCAAACGAAGGTGCATACATAAACTTGCAAATACTAATAGTAGATAGATCCATGAACTAGAATTAAAAATATGTTTAAATACATTTTTTTTTTCATAATATAACGATTTTTATGTTTTTATCATTGAAAAAAAATCATTTTAATCGTTAAAAATATGTTTGTTTCTTTAAAACACTTTGAACAATAAAAAGGTATTTTAAATAGTAAAACTTTTTTTTATTAAAAATGCTTTAAGGACATAAAAAAATAAACATATCATGTAAGGATTGAAGCGATTTCTTTTTACAATAACGTAAATGAAAAAATATTAAATTTTATCAACAAAAATATATTTAAACCTTCAAAATATAAAGAATAAAAAAGATAAATGAACCAGAATTAAAGCCTTGTAATGAAAAAGGCAGAAACAAAACCACTTGTGAACTTAATTTGGTCAACAGAATGATAAAGGAGAAAGTGATATATACTTAGCCAATCATAAATAACAGACGCTCACGCTCTCTTTGTTATGTTTTTCTCTTTTCCTATACAACCTAAGACCCCACAATCTCAACGGTTCAAACCCAACGTCTCCCTCACACCACACTGTTTCATTTAACTATAACAACACTCATCCCCCTCTCTCCATTTTCCTAAGTTTTGCACTTTCTTCTCGTCTCAGCACCTCACACCCTTGTTTCTTTCTTCTCTTTCTTTCTCTCACAAAAACAAAACAAACCCCAACAACAACGCTTCTTCCATTTTTAGCCACAACCCAATCTACCAAAAACACACGTACGAGGAAACAGGCAGCAACAACGTTATTTTTTGTTTTAGTTTTTGCTCTTGCTTTGTCCACGTCCGTTACGCAAAAAGGCTCTAAATAGAGGCCAATGAGAACGGAAATGAGGTAATGATGATTTGTGAGCATTTATAAGCCATAAAACACCCTCCTTCCTTCGTTTTCGTATAACAACGATCGTTTCCCCTTCATCTTCTCTCCCTCTATTCCTCTGTTTTTACGTTCTTGTCCTTTTTATTTTTTATTTTGTTCTTTTCCTCTGTCCACGAGAAGAGTCTCGCGAGGTTGCTATGTCTCCAATCTCTCCACACGCTTCCCTGAAATGGGTTTCTGTGTTTTCACGTTCACACACACCCTCTTAAAGGTTTGAACAAACCGAGACAAAAAAAAAAAAAAAAACAAGAAGAGAAACAAATAAGCCAAAATGGCATCGTCCCAGGTTGAAATCGCTTCTTCTTCGCCGTTTGGTTGCGTTTTGAGGGACCGCAATCACCGCGAAGCATGCAGCAGGGAAAGCAGCAACGTGAAGGGCACGCATCATCATGCTACGTTCCAAAGAAACATGAAGAACTTTGTGATGGACCTTAACACGTGCATGGTAGTGTCTTCTGATTCGACAACAAATGAAAATGAAAACAACAGCAGCAGCAGCAACAACAACCAGCGGAAGGCTCCAAAAAACAGCCACCTAGAGAGGCTTCGTATCACACCAGCCAACCCCTTTATTAACAACAACAACATCAACAACAATGAAACCTCGTTGGCCTCGTTGATCAGCCCGAGACACTCGCGGCTTCTCGATCGATGGGCCACGAGACAGGGTTGCCAGATGGTGTCGAATTTGGAGAATGAGGCAGAGTTGTTGTCGATGGACGACAATGACATGCTTCCAAGGACTTCTAGTTCCTCCGAGGAGGAGGACTCATCCTCGGAGACTCAAAACCTGGGTGGTGCCTCTTCTCTTGTTCAGATATGGGAGAAGAGGCTGAACCAATCCGGTGTCTCCAAACCCAATACACCAAGGGAGAGGATTGGTTCGACCTCTTCTTCCATAAATGAGAATGCTAATGCTTTCTCTTCGGAGAATGCTAATGCTCTCACTGGGGAGGAACAATGCTTTGATGGACCCTCAGGGAACGAAGAATCTTTGTTCCCTGATTGGGAATCTAGTGATCATTCCCTTTCGCCAAGTGGCAGGTCGGAGAGGGACAGGGTCAGGGTTGCTGACATCATAAAGAAACTCACTGCTACAAACCCGAATCAGAGTCCAACACCTTCCTTTGCTGATGACAATGAACATGAAGGGTATGGTAGCAGCGTGACAGGTTCTCCTTGTAGGGAGCGTGAATGTGGTAATCAACAACAACAACAACAACATTCGGAGCAGAACCAGAGAGTTAATTGTTCCTTGCGAATTAGAGGGCGCCGGGCATACAATGATTTGCTTGCACAGATGAAGAATGACAGGCATGGGGAGCTTAACAACCTGGTAGAGCGTGGAGCAGTCTCCAAGTTCCCACAAAGAGGTCGCATTCAGGTGAAAAAATAATCAAAGGGTGGTTCTTTGTATTTTGTTATGTTATACCTTTTACTAGTTCTGATTGTAACTTGTTTTCTATTCATGAATGCAGGCATTGCTTCGACTTAAATTATTGCAACGTGGCACGGCAGCTAATGATTCGACCCGCCAGAAATCAACAGCATCTGAAGTAAACAACAGACAGCCACAGGGATCTGCAATTATGCAATTAAGGTTTGATAATTTCAAGTCAAGTGTAAACTTTCTTGTTCCTTTCGTGATTTGATTCTCTTTCAGCAGTTGAGTGAATTTCTGTGATTTAACCAATAACCACATCTATTTGATTTACCTTGCCTAAAAGAAAGTCATTGAATTTCAAGGTAGTGGGAAAATGCATTGAAGTGGATAGTTTAAATGCCTATTTATACTCTTGTCAAAAAAGAATGTCTATTTATACTCAGGGACTACCTATTTGTCTGAATTCCGAAACTGTTAAAGATTTCATTCCATAGAGTGGAATTTAGGAAGGAATGTGATGAGAGCTAAGAGCATAGATGCCAGTTGGATCAAGAATTTCCTTTTATAGCTGTTTGATTTTTCAATAATATTTCGTTCATCAAGTATATCATGCGACCACTGCTACCAAGGTGCACAAGATACTGATAGTTTGCATTTATTATATGCAGCAATTCTTATCTATAAATGTCACCAAGATTCTGCCTATTTTATGTTAGCTATTGACCCTTCAACTCATCAGTGCTTACCATTCTTGTAACTTCTACAATTTTAGGTCTTTTATAAAATGAACACAGCAAGGTACATCTTAATTAATTTTCTCCGAAAGATGTTAAATGACAACTGTTTTTATAAAATACAGGGAAAGGTTTAGCAGTGGGGCTGAACTTAGAACTGCGGTCCAGGCAGAAGTAGCTAATCCAAAAAGTCCTCAAAGGGGGACAGCAAACAAAACCACACAATTGGATAACTCTGCCACCACTGATCATCTGAGCAAAGACACAAGCAACAATAAAGGTCATGGCAATGCCAATCATGCCACAGAATCCACACAAAAGTCGGCGTCACAGACTAGAATAGATCATAACACAGAAGAAGCTCATCCAAGTTCAGATGTCAAGGTCCAAGAAACACGTCCAAGTTCAGATGTCATGACTCCACACAATGACTCACAAGAAACTACCGAGGCAAGTTCATCCACAATTGGTTCAAATCTAAATGAGATAATGGCAGATAGGGCAGAGACGAGCAACCAACAGAATGCTATGGCTAAAAGCAGTAATGATGAGACATTGGATGAGGAAGTGGAAAGTTACCAGAAGTATGCCGAAACCAGTTATGAGGAGAAAGTAGAAGAGGCAAGTAATCACAACTATGGTGATGAGATGGAGGAAGAGGTAGAGGAAATTGAACAGAATTGTTATGAAACTAATTATGACTGGATCAGTGAAATTTCTAGGCCTAGGAGCTATTGGGAAGAGCGCAGGCAAGCATGGTATAGAGAGATGCTTGAAACTGGTTCTCAAAATGAAGATATACGAAGGCTTCTTGAAAGGTATACAATTTTCTGTTAATTTCCCATAAATGTCAACTAAAAGACATTTCAATTGCATAAATGACAGGCTGAACAACCAAACAAGAAACTATTACTATTTAGATAAGAAAAGGTCAAATTTGAACATAATGACTGAGAATTGGACACTGACGCAAGAAAACCTATTTTTGTATAAACTTCATTGTTCTGAATATTAGTATATTATGCTTGCAGAAGAACAGTGTCAAGTTTCCTTTCTAGTGACTTCAGGGATAGAATGGATAGATTGATGGAATCTCATAGAGGAACACAAACACATCTAGTCAGTAGTCAAGAGCGTGAGGAAGATAGTCATGGATTGATGGCATTTTTACAAGCACGCTTGCATTCTACAATAGCTTCTCAAGATGGAAGAGATGCGAGGGAGGAAGAAGAGGAGGAGAGTAGAAATCAAAATGAGGAAGAGGAAGAAGAAGAGGAGGAGGATAATGCAGATGAGCAGGAGCAGGAGCATGAGGAGGAGAGCTTGATAAGTGGTTTGTATCATGAAGCTGGCGATTATTCTAATGGATCCTCATCATGGAGTTACAGGGACATCGAAGCTGGTTATGATTTCGATAGAGTTGTTTCTACATCCCCACAACCTTATCAATCTCAATCTTTCTATCCAGAAAGTCGGCACTCTCCATCCACCAATCATCATTCAATTGTGAGTTCGCATTTAGTATTATCTTGATATGTATATATCTGAGTACAAAGCTCCTAAATCTCTCACTAAACTCAAAAACTGCTGTGCATACAGGAAATGGAACTCATATATGATTTGAGAGGGCATATGGAGCTACTTTATAATGAGATATCTGAGCTAAGGAAATCAATAAAGGGCTGCATGGAAATGCAGATAGAATTACAACAATCCATGAAACAAGAGGTTCAAACAGGTTTGTGGCTTTGTGCTCATTTCTATACATTTTTACCTGTGTCAATGTGAGTGCCTTAGTGAAAAATTGTCAATGCATCATTTATGAAGTTCATGTTCTTCAAAAATTCCAGAACGAAGGAAAAGAGGTGTCAATTTTAACCAACTATTTCCGTGCTGGCAATGTCAACTTGAATTTCCAACAATATTAATTTTCAAATAAATTTGAAAATGTAAACACTGTTTTCAAACAAGTTTCAGGTTCTTCCACAAGTTTATTGTTTAACACAATCACAATGTTGGTTGAAATTCAATCATTCTGCAAGTTCGAAAAGAAGATTTCGCTTCATCCAAAAGGAAAATCAAACAAAATTGTCTAACACAAGTTTTCTACTTCAGTCGCTTCTAATGCAAGAAAATGCCTTCAATTGCATACCAATTACAAATTTACTTTTATTCACTTTCTGTCCTATCCTTTGTTTTTTCAACATTACCTGTGTTGTGTTGAAGCTGAATATCTCTAGAAGAATAAAGTCTCTACCATTTTTTATTTCGATTCATTACAGTTAAAAAAGAAGAAAAGAAGTCCAATAACAGGACTCCAAAGAAAGGCAACTGCTGCATTTGCTATGAGATGAAAGTTGACTCAGTTTTGTACAGGTAATTGCTTCTGAATGAAACAATGTTGCTAGAAATTATTTATTTCCAATTTCATAGAAAAGTTGCACTCATGTTATCACCAACTTTGCTACAGGTGTGGACACATGTGTACATGTCTCAAGTGTGCCAACGAGTTGCAATGGAACAGTGGAAAATGTCCTATATGTCGTGCTAAAATAGAGGATGTTGTTCGCGTATATGTTGACGGTTAGCCTGTCACAGCGGACAGAATCTCACTCCAGAGGACTATGCTTAGTCCTGAAACTTAGTAAACTGCTACAATTAACACCATACACCACAAATGACTTTCTCCTTTTTCACATATATTTTCATCAAGTATATGATTTTTTGAGGAGAAATTCGTTTGATAACATTGTACATTTGATAGTTTTAAATTTAACCTTTTTTTTCCAGTTTATATGTGTTCGGTATAACAAAGTCTCTCAGAGTCTCAGGGTTGTAATACAAGGATTTAATAAAACAAAGACCAAAGGGTTACACGCACAAATATATTTTTGGGAACATGTTGAAGTGGAATATGTTGCTTGAGGCTAAAAAAGAAAGTGATACCAACTGTAGTATTCAAGGATTTAATAAAAACAAAGAGAAACGGTTACACAAACATATTTAGGGCAACATGTTGAAGTTCAATATGTTGCATGAGGCTAAAAGAGAAAGTGACACCAACAGCAGTATTCATCATCACCAGCAAAGGGGATGAAGAACCAAAGAGCAAGAATTCAGAAGAATGTTTTAATGACCCTTTAAAGGTATTTCAATACCTATTTTCTTTTAAAAATAGAAAGTCAAAACAACATTAGCGATAGAGCCATTAGAACTATATGTAGGTCAGTGAAAAAGGTTGATTCGATTTTTTCATAAATATACTAAATGCAATCTAATAGTACATAAAATTGCAAGGACAAGAAAAACGTGAAAAAAGAAATGGATAGCTTAACTAACATCTTGTCAAATAAATTTAAACATATATGATTGCATCCCTCATTTTCATTTCTTTAATTTAGTATTTTTTTTCAGTTTTACTCCTATTAAATGCAAGTTTAGTAGAGTCTAAAATAAATAGTTGGAGAAATATTGATAAGATTTTAGTGATGATGAAAATTATGTTACTTAGAGGGTTGGCCATGGAGATCAAAAAAGCCTCTGGAATGATATTGGGTTTATTCCACCTCTTCTAAAGTCAAATATGTAAGTGTAATTGACTCTGGTAATCAAAATAATTAATGCAGCCTCAACCTCCTTTTTCAGCCGTAGTTATTCCCTTTTATTCAGGTGGACTATTCATAACATACTTTTGTATTCAGGTGAGTATTTTCATTATTCAATTTTCCTAACTCGATGGATCAAATTTATACGGAAACTACGATGCACTCAAAACAGGATACAAGCACAAATTAACACAACAGTTCCATAGACCCTTATTTGGTTAGGAATAAAGATAAATGGACATCCCATATTACTTGACATCTTTAGAAGAAAAAGAGAGCATTATACGTATTATAAGTGATAAGAAATAAGAGACGGAGAAAAAGAGAGTGATAAACAAATATTTGTGATATATAAGTATCAATATATATCATTAGATATGTTTTTTTTTAGGCTTTGACACCCCTAGTGGGTTATTTTTTTGATCGTGAGTGTTGTGTATAGAGATGTATTTGTAGAAGTAAAAGGAGATATATTATGCGAAAGGTATATTTTATAGAGGAGCTTCTTGAATGACGAAGATTAAGGTGGAAAAGTAAAATATTTTTTTGAACCGTGTGTAAGTTATTGGAAAATAAATATTGAGGGTAGGATCCTTTAAAATTAGGTAAATTCTATCGTGCTATTATTAGTTGAAGGATTTTTAATATCTTTATGAGCAAATCAATAATATAATGTCATGTGTACTAATTTTTTAATTTTTAATTTTAATATTTTATTAAATATGACTTACAAAATTAGCATATTTACATAATCATTCTTAACTCATTTGTAAAATCAAACCACAACGGTCGGATTGAAAATATTGTGAACCAATCCAGAATTTAGTTTGAATAAACCACTAAACCAAATCTTGAGAGAGAGAAAAATGATAAATAAAAAACTAAAAAATAGGTCAAAAACAAGTAAAACTTATAAAAACTAGAAAAAATAAATTCATGGCATGTCCTTGATGCATCTAGAAATAAAAAAAAAAATCTTAACAAAAGAGACAAACAAATTTCTAAAAAAAGTCTTATAATTAAGGATAGAGGAAGTAACAAGTAATACATTGCCACTTTCAAAAGCAATGCCCTATCACTTTGCTTTTGTCAATAATCACAATAGTTACATTATACAAATTGCCACATGCTTCCCTTCGCCGGAAGGAGAAAATGTGAGAAAAACTACCATTGTCACACTTCAATCATAATTTTTTTTACCGTTATATCCTGAGACATTAGTGAAAAGGGGTTGCAGTATAATTAAGGTGTAAAAACATTTAACAAAATGTGTACACCAAAAAATATGAATATTAAAAGTAAAAACATTATATAAGAAAATCCCACAAAGTGACATTAAAACATTAACGAATAAATATTGATATCCAAAATATTAAAGAAAATTAAAATACGGCATCTAATAAAATGTTTTCAAGGTAGAAAATATCATAAAAAACTATAAAATAATTTGCTCAAGTGTTATGACAGGTGCTCAAGTGACCTTTTCAATCAATTTTTTACTATTCAGGTTATGAGGCTTCAAAGCCAAATCTAAGGTGAGTCGCATTCTTGTTCCATCATTCACCTATAAACAATTTTTTTTCAATTGTTTGTTAATGGGATATAGTTGTAAAATTTAACAATAACATGAAATACTTAACTAAAATTAATATTTAAACTTACTTGTATTGTGTAACCATTTGCACTCATTTGCATCATCCAAGTTGCTACCCAAATATCATAATCATTCCTATTTTATAAAATCACCAATTTTTAACTTGTAATTTAACTAGTAATTTAACTAGTGTACATATTCAATAAACTAAATATAATAAATAAACTTATGAGCCATGTTTTTGTATGCCTCTCCCTTCAAGATGCACAATTTTATATTTGCTAATGAGCAAAATCTTTGTCGAGGAATATGAGTAGAAGGATTCATGTTGCATAAATTTTTCTATATATTGAGCCTACACAAAAATTATTTATTTCATTAACAACGGTGGTTTTATGTATTATAATAGTGGATAATATTTATCAATAGTTTAACATTGAATTCTCATTCATCCTTGTTTGATGTTGTTGAAAATGAGTCAAGGACAACAATCTCTTTATTCAGCACATCAAAAACCACCAAAAACTAATGGGAGTTATTTTCATTAACAGGGACAAATATCTATTGTGCACAAGTAAAAAAACTAGACTATCAAAATTTAAGGATAAAATAGCAAGAAAGTTTATTGACGTTACTCACCTTTGTCAAAAATTCAACTTTACCCATAAAAAAACCTTGATAATATTTTCTCATTTTTGTTGGGGGCTTAATTAAATTAAGAGCATAGTGCTATCAAGTTAGAAGACACTTTAATATTATTTTTTAAAAATAAAAAAGTAAAGTAAAAATCATGTTCAAATTAACTGAATTCAACGTTGTCAGATAAAAAATAAAATAAAACATACTAAAACATGGGTAAGCATGAACCAAAACACTTGGGTGGTTGGATTTTGATCTAACTTCATATATCATCATACAAGTCACCAGATCAAGTATCTTTAAACATTACCTATTAGTAATGTTAATAAATTAATAGGAAAAAAAAGTAGATAAATATGACTACTTGGCAAATTTCTTTTTTGGGCACCAAATCTTTTAATGTTTTCCTACTACCACCATAAAAATCTTCAAGTATAGTTATTAAAATCTCATTGTTGAAATATTGCAAATAAGTAAATTAGTTTTCAATAACAATTATGCAAGCTTTAAAAAAAATCATTGTTCACTTCAATTCATATTCAATGCAACTATCATTAGTTTTTAACTAAAAAAATTTACCTATCCATCTTATCTACATTTAATTTTCCAAAAATGCTCGATAAAATAAAAACTTCTTCTGTGGTTAGAATAATGACTTGGAGTAGGTGTAGTTCAAGCAATCCACTTAACCACCACATGTTCGGACAAAAAAATATATTTTCAAATATATATTTTAATATTTTTTTAACAATTACACTCACTATTTGTGCCAACTCTATAGCAAACCTATCATTGATAAGATACCCTGCATGAAAAGTTTTGGTTCGCAAAACCTTCGAGGGTTTCATATTTTTCTTTAAAGGTGAGAATATTTTTTTCACTTGGTTTCTTCTCAAAGCGTTTACCTTCACCACTTACATAGAGATTAAGTCGCGTCCTTGTTTGTAAGGCGTCTTGATGGTGTCCCAATAATAACAAAGCGTACTAACAATAATAATTGAAACATAAAAATGACGAAACTAATCATAGTTTGAAAGATGTTGTGCAGGAGATATGTCTTCTTCCATTTAAATCATTCTAGTGAGTTGCTCATCATGCGCAACATTTGCATCACTTATTGCAACATGTTGATCAGTTATTAGGGACGGTTGGGTTACTGATTTGTTAAAAATAGCTAAAAATTCTATTGGACAAAAACGCTTTTAGTAGTTGGATTCTACTAACACCTTTAACATGTCTTCATCATTTTTCAACTATATTATTTGATATTCAATTAAATTTTCTGAATATTTTCTATGGTCTAACTGTCGAAAGAATAATTGTCTACCACCTATGATTTGTGAATTCCATAAGGGGAAACCCCTAGAGACACAACTTGTTTGATGACATCCTTGAGTGTTTCGATAATATATCCCAAAGGAATCTCAAATCTTATTGGATTTGTTCCAGTGAAGGAATAACTCAAAAAATCACCTTGTCGTGGTATCTTTCACTTGTCGTTGTAATACAACATTGCATCATGAATAGGAGTGATGATGGATCGAAGTAGGTTGAGTATATCATCAGGTGTTCTGTTGATAGTATATAATAATTCTATTAGACCAACACACGAGTATTACTCATTGCACATTAACATTGTGCAAACCTCATTATCATTTTTCAATTACAAAGAATGAAAAAAAGATTGTTGACCTGCATCTATAGATGATTGTCAATAGTAGATTTCATGCATAAATTAGTCATTGGTTAGCCAAAGGATGTTGTGCATTCTAATCTTTAGTGTCTCGAAAGAACACTCATGTGAAACTCGCATTGGTATTGGAGTAAGACATTGAAAATAAACACCAGTTTGGTTGTGTTTGATTAATCCATTTGAAAAAATAAATGTTAATTTTGAGTTAGCAATGGTTTGAGTGCTTGTTTTTCCCAAGAATGTGATACTGTTGAGATTGAATTTCGTTTGTGAAGGTATATTGTGTGGAAGTGTGTGGTTGTATTGAAGGTGTTTATGTTATTTATAGTTCTTTGAATATTTGTCCCATTAATGTGTATTGGATTCTCATAAGGTTAGAATTGCTTTTTTGATAGAGCTTTGTATGGAATCCAATGTTGATTGAACATATTACGCGTCTACGATAATTCCTTTGGTTTATGCCAAAGAGAAAGAGGAGTGCAAAGGGTAGTTCGGTTTCAAATCGCATTTTCACTAAAATGGACGAAGAGATTGAATGGGATACCACAAAAATGTGGAATTTACTAACAACAAGATCATAACAGAAAAAATTGTCTCAACATATCTTCATTTTCAACTTTTTCTTTGGCAAATATTATTATTCATGTATTTTATTTATGATGCAATATATTCTGATATAAATAAACTATTAAACCAAAAATATTATCAATTTTTAAAAATTAAATAATATAAACAAAAAAATATATCTAATAAAATAACTTTTAAAAAAATAATATTAAAAAAAACTAAGTTGGAAAGTTGGGTTGGCCCAACCCGACTTCTTAACTTCGAAAAAAAAAAATTTAAAATATTAAAAAAACCACCAGTTGGAAAGTCGGGGATTGACCAAATTCGACTTCTCAAATAAAAAAACAAGTGTATTTCGATAATTATTTGAAAAAGTAATGTAGAATGAAAAATTTTACCGGAGAGAATGTGATATTGGTAAAAAAAAAAAAAAGAAAGAAAGAAAGATTCAATCTACAACATAGTCCTCTCAATCTAATCTATACTATCAATTTGACCCATGAAACTCACTCGATCTAGTCTTTCATTTATTTATTTATTTATTTTGCAGAGTTTAATTCCATTACCCAAATCCTAGAAAACTTTCTGGTAACACAAGGAACATGTTATGCCCAACGAAATGTCTATCCCAAAATATGCAATCATAAGAAGAGGGTGTATTGCTTCCCTCCTTGAAAGATATCACGTATTTTCAGGTTATGTTAGCTTTTTAATCCCAACATTGTATCTACAGCATGCATTGTCTTGTTAGGCATTGGAGTGATTTTATAGTTACCACATCATTGCATATGACCGAGCCAGCCAGCCAGGGCCCAGGTGCACTCCTAAGCCAACTCCTGCCATTGCAGATAAACGTTCAGATTCCAAGCCACAAGGGTTACGAGGGGACCAGTAATTTTGTTAGAGATCGGGGATTGGACCCATGAGTATTTCTACAGCCGAATGGTATGGGACTAATCTTTTGAAGAAGTAGAGTAGGAAGCTTTTTTGGCTAAATCCAAAATATTTCTCAATCAATAATCAATGATTAATCTCTCATGTATCGAAATTCATTTAAGGATTGATCTCTCCTGACAGATGTCTTTAATTTCATACACAAATCTAGAATCAAATCCTAACCACATGCTTAAAAGATAAAATTATTTTTCACACCATGTTGATAGTAGAGAACCAGGTTGGAATAAGGAGGAGTAATTCTTTCATTCACAAGTGTTGTTCTATTCGTATAATCATTGATAGAATACTTGAAAAACCTAAACTACTAGTCACTTCTGCGATGGGTATTGGGGACCAGTATGGATCATCTTCCTGAAGTAGTGAACTAGCGGTTAAAATTATGGCATATCTCTTCTTGTTTGTAAATGTAGGGTTTCAAAAGGAGATCCAAAAGCTGCAAGCAGCAAGTACGGCAACTAGCCCCACTAGCTTTACTTGAAGACTACGTATAACCTCATACAAAGGCTCCAAGTCCACACATCATCAATGCGGTAACTACAAGATGGAAACTTAACAGCGGATAAACTTGCAAAGGAGGCTACAATGGCCCCACAGTATGCTGCTTTGTCAGCTTTCCTCTCTTCTCTTCAGATATGGTATGTCCATCCAAAAGAAAGACATAGTAAATAACCATAAAAGAGGAGGACCATATAATACGGGACATAACTGCCAAGCAAGGAAATGGAATTGGAAAATGGAAAATGTATTAAATATCAAAACCACCATTTTCAAATTTGTTGCACTTACTTTTACTATTGAATTAACTTGAGAATAAGCAAGTGTAAATGCACCCCACTGATTTTTGGAGAGTTATTATAGGGTATACTCGGCCACGTATAAGGTGAGCCACTTCATGAAGTGGTCCACCGGTGTTCCATCATTCATATCTGCGGGGATATAGTAATCTTTTATTGAATGAATAGAGCCTAAAAGACATTTCGTAATTGTTGAAATACCCAATTGATGTTTGATAAAAAAAAAATATAGAATTAATTTACCACCGTTAAGTGCGATCAATATATATGTCTAAATTAATCATTCATCGGAAAGTGCTGTAATTAATTGCCTAGCTTAAAACCAAACAGGAGTGAAATTGAATAATTGTATGGTAACTCTAGAATGGTAATCCATACTTGAAGTACAATAGGGTGATACCTGTGGCTATAATTCAAATGTTCAAATTAGATTTTGGCAGTTCCACATGTTTCCCATTCTTGTGTAATTCCTTCTTTTATACTAGTAATCGTACATTTGTACAGGTCATTTCTGTTTTCACGCATATTCAAAATACATTTGTTTGTTAAATTTTGTATTAGTCTCTGATTTACATGTGTCAATCACCTAAATTTCTGACTTGGTAAAATCATGCACTAAAATAGTTTTTCTTAATGGACGCACGTACACAACATTCCTACTATCCATGGTGCACATAGTTTTTTAAGTAGTCAAGGTTTTCTGCTGTCTCTTATCTTTTTTTTTTTTTTTTGTTCTGCTCTGTCTGGTCAATTTAATTCTCTTTTCAGTATCTTTACCATGACCATCAGTTCCATTCCATGTCCCGCAAACATGACAATGCTAGCTCTAGCTTGGATATCAAACCACCAAAATGTAGCACTTCAACAATTGCTTATCAGTCTGTCAATAATTTCTTAATATTTGAACACGCAAACAAGCTATTACCACTCGTATTCTTGGAGCCATTCATGAATTTGACTTCCTAAGTATAATAGGGCAAAAGCAGTCGAGAAGAAAGAGTAGATATTAGAGGCAGAATCCATCCAAATCCTTATGTTTGTGTCATACAAACTGAAGATACTTTTTTAGTGAGTGAGAACTGAGGATTAAAGAATACAAATACGAAGGATGAGTAATCCTTCCAAGCCAAACTAGTAAAACACAAAACAGAAACACACTTCATATGATAAAGTCCAACTATATAGCAGAAAGTAAACTCCACATGTGCATAACATCCCTATCAGTTGAAAAATAATCAACCTTGAGAGAAGTGACCTAGATCTAGCCCAAACTACATCCAAAATGCATCACTTATAAATAAAATTTGTAAGATTACATATGATATTACAGCTTTTTTTCAGGACAACATAGAAAACAAAAGAAAGGAAACAGACAACCATTAATATTTATGTAGTGTTTAAATAATACTTGTTTTGCAGTAGACGAAGCAAACCAAAAACAAAAAGCAAAACTTACTTTTAAAGGGAGAGTAGATGATTAAGGCAAGGGTTGCAACAGGGTTTTGCACCAATGAAATCAAATATTCCAATCATAGATGTGCTTAATTGAAAACTCTTTCATTTTAATTTTTCCATCTTTTCTTCTATTTCTCTCCTAATTTTTTGTACTAGGTGGAAATCAACCCAAATACAAATAAATGACTCATCCAATACTGGCAACATACAATACTCCAAAGGAAAATAGTTATAGACCACAGAAGCCTGTGGCATATGTAGGTGGAAGGAAATTTGGCTTCTGTTTTGCACCAATGACATCAAATCTTCCAATCATAGAGATGCTTAATTGAAAAATCCTTCATTTTATTTTATTTCAATCTTCTCTTCTACTTCTCTACTAAAATTTTGAACTGGGTGGGAATCAATCCACACACACATAAATTACCTATCCTGTGGCTGGTAGCATCAATACCCCAAAGGAAAGTAGTCATAGACCACAGAAGCCAATGGCATATGGTGATCCCAACTGTCTAAGATGAAGGTGGTAGGACATTGGCTTCAGCATAAGCAGATATGACAACTAAATTCACGTTTTATGACAAAAGAAAAAGAATAGGAAATAAAATGGTTTACTGAGGGGAAAAAACCTCCTTCCAATAGACTAATATCCTCAAAAGTCTCAACCAAGATGCACCTTCACTCCTTTCAAAACCAAGTTTCACAACACCAGCACCATATCATCTCCACTTATTTTTCAATATCTAAATAAGGATAAGGGCAACTTCACTTTTATTAAAAAAATTTAAAACCGTGCTAGCATTGCATGAATTCTAGCCATCTTAGATTTTTACTAGCAACAAGCTTGCAGCACAACTCTCTAAAATTCATAGCCTGTATTCTACAGTCACACCAGTTTTTTAGTCCTCAATTCTATAATATTTGCAATATAGCAAACAATGAAAACCAAAAGTCAATTCAATAAGAACACAAAATCATTGATCAAGAAGAAACAAGTAATACATTCCATGTCAACAGATAAAGCTAGCAGCATAATATAAATTTGATCAGTTTCTAATTTCCGAACACATCAGTTCTATCAGATCATCTAATATACGCAAGTTGCCCAATCTATTTGAAATTGGATCGTTGCAGTTAAGTATTTAAAGCAGATGATGATTCACCATTAAGTTGTAAAAACAAGAAATTTTGCTTCTTTTTCGTCATGTCAGTAATAAAATGGTATCAAAACCAGGAAAATTCATTCCTGTATAGTGTGAAAAGGAAACCAGCAATAGATACTCACAGCTCATACTATAACTATAAGCCAAAGCTACAGCTAAAAATTCTATAAACTCTGAGAAACCTACAAATCAATTCAATACATTCAGCACATTACAGGAAAGTATAACAATTCCAAAATTGTTGACATCAAATTTATTGCTTTTCTTACTACAAATAATTATATGATTTAAATTGCATTATGTGACATTATTTTCAGGTTAATACTAATTAAGTAATGCTCAATTGTAGATTAAAAAAGAAGGAGCTACCTGATGGTCATGTAGGTGTAAGACAACAGTAACAAGCAAGCAGCACAAACTCCCGCACCAAATGGAAATTCGCTACTCTGCACCCTATCAGCATAAGATCACTAGCGCAATACCTGGCAGGTATTACATGTAAAGGGTTTTGATAACGATAGGAAAAGTCACAGTCAACCAAATTCTGAAGAATAGAATTATGTCTAAAACAAGATGAGAAGGCTTATTCAACTAACACTTACAAATAGGACTGTATTGTATCAAAATACAAGAGGAGAAAACAGTAAAAGCAGATAAATGGCATTGACCTCCTTAATTACACTAATTATTAGATCAATGGTACAATTAACATAAAAAATTTTATAATAAATCGAAAGAAGAAAATAACTAAGAAGCAATAGGAAAAAAAAAAGCTGCATTTGCAGCCTCATAATGCAATTAACCGTGTACAGAAGGTGGAGAAAATTAAAACAAAACCCCACGACAGAAAACAATAATCTGTAATTCTATACCACAAAATACAAGCCTATACAGCAAAGAAGAACAACAAAGTTCAAGGAACCACCAGAACCACCAGCATGAGACCTCACATCTTCGCGAAAGCCTGGCGGGGACGATAGGTGTGAGGGCTGTCCATCAAATCCCGGTGAATTCTCCGGTGACAAAGCGTCATCATCCGGTGGAGGAGCATTATCAAGAGGCTTAGCAGAAACTATCGGATTTCTCCCGAAAATCTCCCTCGGCAAGAGAACCTTGGAAACCCCAAAAATTGCGACGGGATTCTGATCGAACACGGTCTGCGTAATGGAGGCCTGAACGATGCCGGTGTTGATTGCGACGGAGCCGTTAACGCGTGAAATGTTGAGCGTGAAGCTGCCAGCACCCATGGCCTCAGTAGCCAGGGTTGGTTGGAAAGGGTTAACCACGGATTCAAGAGAACCGAGAGGGTAATACGAATGTAGCACGTGGAATTTGAGAACAACGGCTTTCTTATCCGCAGGCAGAGACTGGAGAGCAACCGAGGGTGGGAGATCCGCGAATGCGTCGTCCACCGGGACAAAGAGCGTTATTCCGGCACCACCCTCGTCCGCTTCAAACTCCTGGTATCAGATATATAATCAGTAGACTTAATTAATCAATTAATTAAATGCTGAATTCACACTTATAGTAATAATGTGATAACAGAAAAACAAACTAAGTAATTAAATCCACTGAGTATGCATCTAATACCTGGACGACGCCGGACGCAGCGAGCATGGAGGCGGCGACGTTGAAGTTGTGGCCGTTGACGAGGGCATTGGTGATGTTGAGAACAATGTTGGGGCGGGTTTCCGAGGCCATGAGGTCGAGGCCGTAGGGGATGAGGAGGGAATTGACGGCGAAGATGGTGACGTTGTAGGGTAGGGTTTTGATGAGGGAGAGGATGGTGGCGTTGGAGGGGGAGTAGGGGGCGGGGGAGCGGATCGAGATGACGCCGGATTGGGGGTCGCGGGTGAGGTTGACGGAGCCGAAGTTGTCGGTGGCGCGGCCGGTGGTTTGGAGGAGCGTGGTGACGAGCTTGCCGGAGGGGGGGAGGGCGCGGAGGTCGGACCAGGAGAGGAACTGGAGGAGGACGTGGTAGCGGAGGACGTCGGCGAGGGCGGCGGGGGAGAGGTGGTGGCGGGAGAGGTGGTCGTCGGAGGCGAGGTAGGCGTTGGGGACGGCGAGGAGGGAGAGGGAGGATCGGTCGGAGAGATCCGCGGCGAGGGGAGTGGCGGAGGCGAGGAGGGAGGTGAATTGGGAGAGCTCCGGCACGGAGGAGAGCAGGGAGGTGAGGTTCAGACCCGATGCCGCGCGTGCGAAAAATAAAAAGAACAGCATGATCAGTCTGAGGGTAATTTGGGAAATCCCGAATCCATAACGAGATGGAGAACGCATTGTGTTTGTTGAATGGTGGTGTTAGTTAGTGTTTGTTGAGTTGAGTTTGAGATGAGATGGGATGGGAGAGTGAGCACAAGAGTGAAGTGGAGCATGCAAGCTGTGAATGATGAGATGAGCACCAGGGTGATGCAATGATGATGTGGATTGTTAATGTTTTTGTTTTCCATTATTACTACTTTCTCACATATTCCATGTTCTTCCAACATCTAACTCACTCAACTTCTTCCTTCCTCTTGCAAAGCATATTGTAATATATTTTTTTGTTTTCTTTGGAGACATTAAATATGAGTATTTCTTTTGCCAACATTCAAACCATAGTTGATCATATCGTAGGAAACTAACTTAATCTCTTCATTGACAGTGTATTGCAATATTGCGTTCCCTATTTGCCCCCCTCTCTCTCTCCAACAAATCAATATTAATAATCTCCATCTTTCTTTCTGCCTTGTATTCAAGGGAATTTATGATAACTGCCCCTCCAACACCACCAAATATGACTAAACTACACTTCCCCATCTCACGTTTATACTCTTCGCGTATATATAACACCCCATGCTTTTTTTCTTTTATTTTAAGGATATTATACCCCTTGCTTACAAGTTACAACTTATGTTCCATTTTTTTTATTTTATAAAGAAGTGTTCCATTTATTCTTCTCAATCATAACATTATGTACTTGTATTTTGACATTATTTTCACATAAGTTTTCTTTTTTGTTTTATTATATCATTTACTATGTTCTTACGTACAAACATTTTTTTTTAAATATTCTTTAAATTTAAATATAATTATCATTTCTAATGATAAATAATTTAATTAAAAACTCATTCGATGAATAGGAATCTAAACATAAGTCCTGCTTGAAATTTTTCAATACAATTAGTTAAATTAATTTGATAAATTTCTTCCTACTAAAATCTGATTAAAAAATATATAAAAAAAATTACAAACTCAAATAATTCATCCAAATTCTTCTATGGTTCATGTTCAATGATTTCTCATCCATTTTCAAGTGTTTTTCAATGTAGATTATTGATAACCGCAAAATATAAACTAATTTGATAGTCAATTTTGACTAATAAATGAGTGTAATTTTTTTACTTTATTATTATTTTTAATGAAATAATGAAGAAATTAATATTTTTGTTATTTTTTATCAGCAAAAGTCTGGAGAAGAAGAATTCAAGTGCTTTGAAGAAAAATTAAGACAAAAAGTGAAAAAAAAAACCTTGAAGAAAAATTGAAAAAGTGAACAGCTTGCTTAGCGCGCCACCCAGGCTTAGCACATGTCGGCGCTTAGCGCACAGCTCATGCTTAGCGCGCAGAAAAATCCACAACGAAGCTCAAAGGCACACTTAGCGTGAAGTCAGCGTGAAAAAATAAACTACCTGGTGCCTATATAAGGAGGAGGAAGCAGAAGGAAAAGACACACCGAGTCTTAGCTATCCAAAGCCTGGGGGAAAACCCTCTTTCTTAGTCATTTCCTTTTAGTCCTTTCTTCTATTAGCCTCTAAAGTGTAAAGTCTCTCATGGCTATGAGAGGCTAAACCTCCCTCAGTTGGAGTCTAGCAGCCAAAGCCCCTTGTAATGTAACTGATCTTCTTATCTATTAATGCAATTTCAATTTCTATTGTTCTTTTCTGCTTTTCATTGTTATTGTGTGGTTTGACCATCCATGCATCTGTTTCTAGGGGTTATTCGTTGGGAAATGGTAATGTCTAAAGAACTAGAAAATGGCATCTCAACATTGCATTGCTAGGGATGGAGTGACTTTGTTGCGCCTCTACATACATCTTTTATACTTGATGTTGTTTATGATTTCATCTTTGCAAAGGGATTTGAGAGAGAGAATACATAAATTAGGTTCTTCATCGTGAGGGATCAGGGTTGAGCATATTAGTAGATGTGGGTGGAAATTGGATAAATAATTAATGGAGAAAAACATTAATATTGCATTAAGGGTAATTAGGCATGCTAGTCTCAATATTATCACATTCTGAACTCATCTTTTGCATTTAAAGCTATTGTTTAATTTTCTTGTTATCTTTTTCTTTTGCCTTTTACCCTTAAATTTTACACTTACAATTCATTTTCTCTTATACTTCTTTTATTGCTTACAAATTGGGGATTTACCAACGCAAGTACAAACAAAGTCCCTGTGAACTCAACACTCGATCTTTCGTTTAATCTTTACTACTTGTGATAAAATTTGTACACTTGTCAATCTATTAACAAGTTTTTGGCGTCGTTGTCGGGGACTTTATTCTTCATACTGGTTGTTTACATATCCCAATTTGAGAGCAATCATTTTTTTTATTTAAATTATGTTTTATCTATTAATTTTTTTTAGTTTCTTTATTTTATTTAAAAAAAACATTTTTTTATTTTTCTTTATTCACTCTTATTTTATTCTTTTTTTAATAAAAAATAAAAATAAATATATTAGTTTTAATTTTTATTTTGTGATAACCTGCACAGTAGTTGTTTCTTTTGTGACCAGTCTACATCCTTTCCCTGAAGAACGCATCATGGCAGAGGATTATCCACAGAGGATGACGCTAGAGGACTACTCTAGCTCTGCTACACCTCAGTACTTCACCAGCATAGCCAGACCGGGCGTGCAAGCAACCAACATCTCATATCCATATTCCCTTATCCAGTTGATTCAAAGGAATCTCTTTCATGGCCTACCGAGTGAAGATCCATATGCACATCTGGCCACATACATCGAGATTTGCAACATAGTGAAGATAGCAAAAGTGACAGAAGACACCATACGCCTCAATCTATTTTCTTTCTCTTTGGCCGGTGAATCAAAAAGATGGCTTCACTCGTTCAAGGGGAATAGCTTGCGGACAAGGGAAGAGGTGGTAGAGAAGTTCCTGAAGAAGTACTTTCCGGAGTCCAAGACTGCTGAAGGTAAGGTGAAAATCTCATCCTTCCACGAACACCTTGATGAATCGCTAAGTGAAGCACTTGATCGCTTCCATGGATTACTCCGGAAGACTCCTACACATGGGTTCAGTGAGCCAGTCCAACTCAACATCTTCATTGATGGCTTGCGACCCCATTCCAAGAAGCTTCTCGATGCCTCCGTCGGTGGGAAGATCAAGCTAAATACTCCAGAAGAAGCAATGGAGCTGATAGAGAATATGACAGCCAGTGATCATGCCATTCTCCGTGATCGAGCCTACACACCTACAAAGAAAAGCCTTCTTGAGCTCACTTTTCAAGATGTTATGTTGGCTCAAAACAAGTTGTTGGCCAAGACCTTAGAGAACCTCACAGCCACTCTGAGCAATCTTCCCCAACAACTACATGTAGTGCAACCTCCTTCAGCCATGCACATTAGGGAATGCAACATTTGTGGTGCTCATGAGTCAAGTTCATGCATGGTTCAAGACAACACAGCCAATGAGGTCAACTACATGGGCAGTTAGAATCATCAAAGATTCCATCAAGGAGGATCACCATGATTCTATCAGAGAGGTAATTTTTCGCAGGGCCAGGGTTAGAGATCTTATCCAGGGAATAATTTCAACCAAGGAGGTTCATCTCATCAACCTCCCAACCAAGAGCCCATTCAACAGGAGAAACCCACTAAGTTGGAGGAATTGCTGGTACAGTTTATGCAGAGGACCGAGTCGCATCAGAAGAGTACTGATGCAGCAATCGGGAATCTGGAGGTACAAGTGAGACAATTAGCCAAACAAATGGCTGAAAGACCCACTGGCAGCTTTGGAGCCAATACTGAGATTAATCCCAAAGAGGAGTGCAAGGTAATTTTCACTAGGAGGGAAAGTGCTGAGAAGGAAAAGAGTATTGAGGAGGATGTGCGTGATGAGGAAGAAGAAAAGAAAGAAGAGGGAGAAAAAGATAAAAGCAAGGAGAATGGTGTTGAGGTCTCAACCATTAAGACCAAGACCAAGAGTCAGTTAGCTCAGAAGGCCAGAAGAGATATACCACCAGCCACGTCAAAGGAGGCACCGTACCCTTTGGTGCCATCAAATAAGGACAAGGAACATTACTTCAAGCGGTTCCTTGACATATTCCAAAAGCTGGAGATTACTATCCTTTTTGGAGAGGTCATCCAACAGATGTCGTTGTACAAAAAGTTCTTAAAGGACCTCCTCATAAAAAAGGGAAAGTATATCAACAACGAAACCATTGTGGTGGGAGAAAATTGCAGTGCAATAATCCAAAAGCTACCTCCCAAGTTCAAAGATTCAGGAAGCGTCACCATCCCATGCTCTATTAGGAGTGTATCCGTAGGTAAAGTTCTTAATGACTTAGGAGCAAGTATCAATTTGATGTCGCTTTTTATGTGCAAGAGAATAGGAAACCTGAAGATTGAACCTACAAGGATGACGCTCTAGCTGGCAGACCACTCCATCACAAGACCAGTCGAAGTGGTAGAAGACGTCCTGATCAAAGTCCATCAACTCACTTTTTCGGTGGACTTTGTAATCATGGACATTGAAGAAGATGTTGAGATCCCCTTGATTTTGGGTCGGCCATTCATGGTGACTGCAAAGTGTGTTGTGGACATGGGGAAGGGTAACTTGGAGATGAGTGTGGAAGACTAGAAAGCCACATTCAACTTGTTTGAGGGAATTAAGCATCCCAATTATAGCAAGACTTGTTTTAAGGTAGAGCAAAAAGCTAACCTTGTTGGGGGGCACCTGAATTTTGTGTTTCTAAAAGAAGATGAAGCCAAGCCAGTTATGAATCCTACAAACTCTTCTAGTGTCTTTCTAAGGCCAAAACAGGTCAAGACCTAAGCCACTCCAGACATTCCACCAGCTCTTCCACCAACGGTCTCTCCGCTAAATGTCTCTCATCCACCTACTAGTCAAACGTCTATGCCTTTTTCTCAGTCGGAGTAGTTCCTCCCTATGTTGCATAGCCTCCATCATGGCCAGTATCTATTGATGCAAAGCCTCCACCATTTTTCCCTCCAGCAGCCGATGATGACACCAAAGGCATTCCTAGCCCAAGTTGCTTGGCCAAAAGGCCAATGTCCTTCTGTTAAGGTGGGTGACACCTTTGGTGTAGCTGATGATGATGCCGCAGATACTGAAGCTGATGATGATTATGTTGCGGACATCAATGATGCTCATAGAGCTTGGGATCCAAGGCCCACACAGGATTAAGCCCATTTTTTTTTACCAGGATTTTTTTCTCTTTTCTTTATTTTTCTTGTCTTTAATTTTTCTTTTTCTTTATTTGTTTTCTTTATTTTAATTTCAGCAGTTTAATTCAAGTAGTTTAATTTCAGTCATTGAATAAAAAATTTGCATGATAAAGATAGAAAAAATTAGTAATGGGTTGTGACTTGTTCTGGATAAATTGATGCATGAGATACTGTGTACTGATGAGATAATTGTGAAAATTTTGATTCTTGTGTGAGCAGATGTTATTATGAGTGATGAAGTATGAATTGAAAGCACAAGAGTGAATATGTTAGCATGTTTGAACGGAAATCATGGTATGGTAAGCTAAGTACTTCATAAATGTTCGGTGAGTTGTACGAACCTTTGATTGTGAGAGAACAATTGTCTTTAAACTTCCTGATTTTGCATGATTCTTAGATTGTTTGAGTATACACAGAATGTGGAAAGGATCAAGACCTTGTTTATATTAAATTGTTTCAGCCACTTAGCCAAATAACGAACCTGTTATTTGAATGAATCCTTTGCACCCTATTGAGCCTAATGCAATAAATTGTTTTTGAAACCTGAGCCTAATGAAATTAATGACCACCTTATCTTAGGTTGTATGAGAGCACGAGTCAAGGAAAATTTACCCTTAATTTGGGGGAGTTAGAATTTTGGTTAGGTGAAAAATTTTGTTGTAGGAACATTACCAAAAACACACACTTAAATGTAAAGTGTGATAAGTTGCTACAATACCAGTTCAATTTTTTTTTTTAAAAAAAAAAAAAAAGAAAAAAATTGGAAAAAAAATAAAAATACAAATAAAAATTTGGTTTGAAATACAGAGCTGATAGCAACTAAGTGCTAAATAAATTTTGTGTGTTGTTAGGAATAAAAGGCAGGAAAGTTGGGGGCTATGAAATATAAGTCATGGGTTATCAGGTAGGTGCTCTCTTAGAACCTAATTTTGAATCCAAAGAAAAATCATGAGTTCCTTGTTAGCCCGGCCCCGTTACAAGCCTAAAATGTGCTTAGTGATCCACAATATGTGTGTATGATTACATTAACTAAGATGAAGTGCAAAGTTGGGAATATTAATTTCAGTTGTTAGATTGAAAACACTTTTAGTCGAGACATTTGTGTGCTGAGGAAAATACTAAACTTATGAGGAATGAAGTGTGGTAAGTCTGCCTTCATAAAGTTTTATTTGCTAACTTTTTCATCTCCATGTGTATTCCTTCATGCTTCCATCACAAGATCAAGACAAATGTAAGCTCAGGATTAGTCAGTGAAAGGTTTGAAAATGTTTCGCAGTTATCTCATGTGTTGATACATTCAGACTTGTCTTACGCTGGAGGACAAACAAATATTTTAATTTGGGGGAGTTTGATAACTGTGAAATATAAGTTAATTTGATAGTCAATGTTGGCTAATAAATATGTGTAATTTCTTTATTTTATTATTGTTTTTAATGAAATAATGAAGAAATTAATATCTTTGTTATTTTTTATCAGCAGAAGTCAAGAGAAGAAGAATTCAAGTGCTTTGAAGGAAAATTAAGACAAGAAATGAAAGAAAAAGCCTTGAAGAAAAATTAAAAAAAGTGGATAGCTCACTTAGTGCGCCACCCAGGCTTAGTGCACAGCTCAGGCTTAGCGCATGGAAAAGCCCACAACGAAGCCCAACCTGGTGCCTATATAAGGAGGAGGAGGAAGCAAAATAAAAAGACACACCGAGTCTCAGAACTATCTAAAACCTGGGGTCTATCCCTTAGGGGAAACCCTTTTTCTTAGTCATTCCCCATTTTCTTATTATTAGTCATCCAACCCTTTCTTCTTAGCCTCTGAAGTGTAAAGCCTCTCATGATTATGAGAGGCTAGACACCCCCCCTCAGTTGGATCCTAGCAGCCAAAACCTCTTATAATGTAACTGTTCTTCTTATCTATTAATGCAATTTCAATTTCCATTATTTTTTTTTTTGCTTTTCATTGTTAATATGTGGTTTGGTCATTCATACATCTATTTTTTAGGGTTTATTCATTGGGGAATGGTAATGCCTAAAGAACTGGGAAAGGGCATCTCAACATTGCATTGCTAAGAATAGAGTGACTTTGTTGTACCTCTACATACATCTTTTATACTTAATGTTGTTTATGATTTCATCTTTGCAAAGGAATTTGAGAAAGAGAATACATAAATTAGACTCTTAATCGTGAGAGATCAAGGTTAATTAAACATATTAGTAGATGTGGGTGAAAATTGGAAAAAACAGTTAGTAGAGAAAAATATTAATATTGCATTAAGGGTAGTTAGGCATGCTAGGCTCCAACATTATCACATTCTAAACTCATGTTTTGCATTTAAAGCTATTGTTTACTTTTCCTTTTATCTTTTTCTTTTTCCTTTTACCCTCAAATTTCACACTTACAATTCATTTCCTCTTCTACTTCTTCTTCTATTTCTTACAAATTAGATATTTACTAAGGCAAGTACAAACAAAATCTATGTGAACTCGACACTCGGTCTTCCGTTTAATCTTTACTACTTGTGATAAAATTAATACATTTGTTAACAATTATATTCATATTTTTGTAAAATATCATTACATATATTTTTATATAAATATATATTGTATATTTTATAATAAAAATATGTACATGTTTGTTTTTCCGTTCATTTTGCTGCAACGTGCATCCCAAGATAAATTTAATGGATAAAAAAACTTCGTACCCCATTGCCCAGAGGCTCTTCGCTATGCGAAGGTATGGGGAAGGGATATTGTACGCAACCTTACCCTTGCATATGCAAAGAGGCTGTTTCCGGATTCAAACCCATGACCAACAAGTGATCTATTGGTCAACTTTGTTTGGTGTTGACGCAACGAATTCTCAAACATGTTTTATCTTGTTCTTTAGTGTTTGATTTACATTCTCTACCAAAATGATTTTTTGCATTAGATTTTTTGTGAAATTTTGCAAGTGCGTTGTATTCATTAAAATAATATTATACCATTTACTTCACTTCTTTTTTCTCTTCATTAAACACCCCCTGTTACTTAAAATAAATAAATAAATCATTTAAAAAAATGGACGTGATTGTTTAACTTATTGAAAAATAATTTTGTGGTTATTAGAAAAATCACAAAACATTAAACAAAAAAGACCAATAATGATTTATTGTTAGAAAAACATTCTTATGTTTTTTTCTTTGTAAAAAAAATCTTATCAACTAACTTTTACAAACATTAGTTAAAAATAATAAATAAACAGTTATTAGAAATTCAACTAAAAACTTATTAAAACAAACTGTATTAATATTTTTAAGAATTCCGTCCATCCATTTCCTTAAAACATTAGTTAAGGAATTAAAACAATTTTTATTAAAAATCATATCTGAGTACATTTAAAATTTACAGGAAACGCATTTTATACATTTGAATTAAAAAAAAAACTTTTGGCTTTTTCTATTTTTAATTTTTAATATTGTAATGAGTATCTCAAGGATGGTCACACTGATTTTTCTTTTTCTTTGATATGTGAAGCATGGCACTGATTAAATTTAGAAAATACTATATAATGATATATTTGTACTTGAATTTAATTATTCAACCTACTCTTGTGTAGTACTTGATGTTTCTCCAGCATTCTCTCTCTCTCTCCACGGTCACCATTATTGATCCAACACATCACATCCATTGTCAACTTCATCACTTATGTGACCCCAGACAGAGAATCCATCTTGCACCACTTTCTTTCTCACATTCATACCTATTCCATCTTCTACCTCTAACTGTTTCTGTGCGTCTGTGAATCCTTGTGTCATTATCTTTATTGAAAAAAAGCTGTTTTGAGGTGAAGAATCTCCAAGATTATTGAACTGTCCACAACTAGTTCTTTGCTAACATGGTTCTCTTCCAGTATTCATCAGATTTGCTGGATCACTTTTCTATAGAAAAGTATAATTAACAACAATAAAATCACCTGATACTTGAATTGAGTAATATGTTCTAATATCTATGGACTTGCATAACTTCATGCTATAAAGTCCAGTTTGAGGATGCAAGACTCATTGCTTTTCTCTTCCTCTCTTTGGTTTTGGCTATAAGACTCTCTTCTCATAGTTCCTGCTCTTTAGGCTCCAGTAAGTTAACTTTTTAGACCTATTGAATTGAAGCATCAATTGAAATTTTGATCTTGATTGATTGTTAACTTGTTTGTTCTTATTGCAATTTATTCGCACAGGATGCTATCTATAAATGTTTGGAAGGCAGAGTTATCTCTGAGATACTAAACACAAAAAAGTAAATATTTCCCCTATTGTGATGTGTCTGATATATAATGTAACCATTCACGTGTCTGATATATAATTGAGGACGAATATCTTGCCACTGTTTGGGTAGTTTATGTTCGTAGTCTTTGTTTCTGATATATCTGATTTAATATATTTTCTCAAAATTAACTGTAATGTTGTGCCTCGAAAGCTAAGATAAAGGAAGATTTACAAGTCATGAGCAATCATATATAGTATAAATTATTACACCAATATTTATGGATCTTCTCCTCACTTATATAGTGTTCAACTTTTCGATTTCTATTTGATGTGGTACTTCATCTCACACTTTTACTCCTACATATAATATAAATCATTATCTTGTATATGTAATCTTCAATATAATGGCTATCCCACTAAAGTGGATTTGGGGTTAGCCGCACAGCACAGCTGTTCAGGGATGATAACAATGATCCTTACCCTAGTATGAGTATTTTATTATCAGAATCTTCATAATAAATGGATACTTGGGTTATTTGGTCATCATTTCTGGTATATGCCCTTCTCTTTCTCTTCTAGAGCTTTGTGATATATGGTTGAGTGTACTCTCTTCACACCCTTCTGAATGTTTGGTAGTCTGACATCACCATTACAGTTTATAAATTTGTGAAATCGATTATTTCAACTGCTGTTAGTCCACAATTTAGTTCTTATTTGCTCAGATGTGACCTTGTTAAGTTAAACATTGTAGCTAAATCGAATTTCTTTACATTTAATGAATATCATGATTACTTGAATTTGGAAGGCAGGATATTTTGGGTGATTTGATCAGATCATTGAGGCAAACTAGTAGACAAAATGTACTTCTATTTTAATTTTGATTTTGATTTCTTAGATTGAAGGATAAAAGTCTCTGAAGATGGATAACGAGGTAGAGAGATATTTTAATTCTATTGTTGCTGTGGAGTTGCTGATTTAAGAATTAAGACTCTTCTTTGAGATGTCTTCGTGTGCTTTTTTCTTCAGGATTTGGAGTGTTGTCATTTGGCTACTGCACACACTATAATCCTCAGGCCTCAGTGGATTATAATGAGATTTTGATTGTAGATTAGATTAGATACCTCAGGCCTCAGTCAACACCTTAATTTTTTGCCTAACACGTGGGTCTAAACGTAGTTATCATAAAACATAAATCATAATTGATGTTTTATAACGGAGGATAAATCATTGCGAACATCATAAAATAACACAATTTATTTAATGATTATGATATTTTAATAGTATGCATTAGTAGAAAACTTTAAACAATAAAAGTAGAAAAAAAAAATATAAAATGCAGCTAGAACAAGAAGTATTCAAAGTATCCATCATATTCCGCAACATGATTACTCTTTTGAAGTGTTCGTGCTTCCTTGACTAACGGGCACTGTTGGCTGAACTAATCTTGTAGAAGCGGATTGCATTTCCTTCAAATATTCTTCTTTAAACTTCCACAGCCTCGGAATTGAGAAATCACCATCAATAATGCATGCATCACGTAGAACATAGACTTCTTTGTACCTGTGAAAGCAAAAGGTAATAGTACAGAGGTGGAAATTTTCGAAGAGTGAAGACAAAAAATTAATTGTTGCACTCATTTTTCATATGGAATTTCCTGCAGTAATTCTATAGATTAAAGACATGAGACATCAATTTGATGATCTTATTCCAAGTGTTTGGACTCCGAGTTATAAACTCTAAATGTGCATATGATTTAGCAATTAGCAGTTAGCACTTTGCATGCACCTTGGAGTTTCCAGCATTGGTGTATCCAAGGTAAAGACTAGAAAAAGGAGTATAGGAACAATTTAGTATGATTGATTGAGGTTAGAGAACAATTCTAACTTATCCTCTTCACAAATTGAGCTATAGTGCCTCTACTCAAAAACTGATCTATCTATGTGTCATTCTTACAGATTTTGGCCCAACAAATTATAGAGTTTTTGTTATAACAGTTATTAGTTTCACCTTACTACAGATAGCTAGGCATAATGTTTATTTGGTTTTCCATGAATCTAGTAATTATGCTGATCTAAGCAAAGCCAAAGCATCAATATAGACATAAACATCCATACAGATATAATGAGAAAATATATCAAATAAAGAACCAAGTTGTCCACAAATTAGCTCCTTCATTACCGTAGGAATATATGGGCACAGAACTGTGGTTGATAGGCCACAAAAAAATACGGAACTCTGACACACACCAAGTGCCAACTGACAAGTGACAAGCTACTCGAAAAGAGCCAATAAAATCCTACTCTTCTTTTTTCTTAGATACTTAGGTGTAGACAATGGTGGATCCAAAGTTTTTATTAGTGAGCATGAGAAATGATTTTTAATATTTTTATAAAAGTAAAATATCATAAAGTATTACAAAATATATGACATCATGATAAAAAAAATTTGAATTACTTAAGTTTCTATAAATTATAATTGTCATCTACACATTTTCACACTTTAAAAATATTCTATATAACTAAATAATCATTCAACCATTCAACCATTCATCTTTCATATGATTTGACACTTGTATCTGAAATAAGAACTAAGACCAAGAAATCTCTCAATGACACTCTCATTTTTATCTATGTAACGTAAAACAACATACATTTGCACCTTAATTGATATGTCTCAAGATTCATCAATCAAAATGGTCAAAAAATCATCTCTAACATCATCAACAATAATTTTTGTGGTCTCACAAGCTGCAGCTGTCACAATATCCTTTTGAATATTAGGTGTCACTAGTTTGAGATTTCCAAAAGCCTTTTTTAGAACCTTATCAATCTCTTCATTACGATTGGCCATAAAATGTAGAAGCTCAAAAAAATTACCTTGATTTTGTGAATGAACTAATTCATCATGACCATGAAATCTCAAACTTGCCTCAATAAAAATCAAACATAGTCAATTGTTGCCTCAAATGAATTATATATTTTTTTTTCACCAAGTCTAGTTGCATGTTAATAGCAACTTCAATATGTTTTCTATTCATTAATGTTTGACAATTTCTCAAAGCTTGATTGTGAACACTATCAAATTCTCCAATATGGGTTTTCAACCTATCTTTTTTTTTTTCAATTTGAAAAATCATTGACCAAAAATGTATCAACATTTTTTTGTTCTCCAATGTCAGGTCTCATAAGATAACAGTACAAACAAAATGCAGTATCTTTTGATACACTATAATATTACAATTAATTACTAAATTTCGAAAACCAATCAGGATTAAACTTTCAAAATAGAGTTCCAATTTGTCGTTTTGGAAAATCATGTTTTCTTGATTGACAAAGTCCTTTTTGCAAATAAGCTCTTCGGATGTTATCTCGATCATTAAAATGATAACATGATATTTATTTCCTCTCTCTCGGATCAACAAGAAGATTTTCCAAAATCAACTTCTAAGAATTTTTTTTTCGCAAGCTAATTAAGGTAAAAAAAAAAACATAATAAAGTTAATCTCCCTATTTCTTACAAATAAAGCCCCTTCCCCTACACTATATTAAGCTTCATCAATAATTTATATTAAAAATTTGAAAAGAGTAAAAGATTTTTTATTTATGAAAGTCTTACTACAATTTCGTAAAAACCACAACTCCGCAAAGACAACAATGCTACCAATGCACACAACATACACGTCCGTGAGTGAAACAACTATGATTCCGTGAACGTCAATAACTAAATAAGTTTAGGAATTAAATCTAATTAGATTTTGGAAAAATGAATAAAAAAGTATAAGCTAGTGACAGAGTGATTTAGGGTGAGACCTGGTGTTTGACCATTTTGAGAATTGGGAGGGTCTAAGGGAATGAAAAATTATTCACATTGTAATCAAATGTGTGATAAGTTATTAATTCAGTGTGTAAAATGTAACACCCTTCATTAAAATAGCCAACACTAAAACATTATTAATTCTGATTTCTTTATCTCAAGAACACATTAAAAGAAAAAGCACTCCTAAAAGAATTATGACATACAAGTTTTGAAAAGATATATATTTTACTCACATCTTGAAGTAAGTAATTCAAGTTTTTTGTTATTTTTGTCTAAAAAAATTTTTTTTGTTTTTTTTCCTTCTTCTGAGCAACCCACTAATATCAAGAGAAACTTTTATTTAAAATTATATCTTTTGATATTTGTTTAACCAATCTTTTTTATCTCTTATTTTTATTATTTTTATCCAATCTAATATATTATTATACTAATATATTTTCAAAAAATATAACAATCTAATATATTAAAATAATTTAATCTATATTTTACTTTATTAAAAAATATTTTTAAATAATCTTTATCTAAATAATTATTGAATTATTTTAAGGATGGTAAACAATGTGTTCTATGTTGTGTAGTATATTTTTGTTTTGTCATTGTAATAATAATGAGAATTAAACTAAATGATTTAAACTTCAGCATGTAATTTTTATATTGAGTGTCTTATATTTGCTTGGACTTATTAAAAAAATCCAATGAGAATAATATATAATTTTTTATGGGGATAATTTTTTTATATACATTAATAAATAAATAAAATCTGATGGTGGCAATTCCCCCGCAACACATAACGTGCATCAGCCAATGGGTGTAAATAATAAGGCAGAAAAGAGAACCAGGTATATTTCATGACAGAAAGAATAAGACACAGTTCAAGATGGTTATCTACAAGAGAAGAAAAGCATTAACAACCACAACGAAGCACTTAAGCACAATCATCAAATTTGGGTGTTATAGTGCATGTTTGTTTTTCCGGCCATTTTACTGCAGCACAAAGTCCTTGAAAACTTCAACGCAGAAGTATCGAGGAGCTTGCTTCTCGAAGCGGGGATTCGGACTGTCTGCAATCAAAACATGCTAATAGATGTTAAGAAGTTAACCAATCTAAGTAGAAGGTTTCAGGAAATGTATAGCCATATGTGCTGAACATCACTTATAATTAGACATGACAATTATTTCCGTCCGCAACTAGATTCTTGTGAGGATTGTCCCACAGTCGGGAAAAATTACCCACATGAATAGGAATGGGGATAAAAAATGTCCCATGGTTAATTTGGGAATGAAAACTATACTCCGTGTCCCGTAGGGACCCATATTCTTGTATATAAAATTTTATTTATATACTCTCATAATTTATAATATATATAATATAAATATAAGGATTAATATAGTATTTTACTAGTAAAAAAAATACAAAATAAAATTAGCATGGATCTTCGTAGATTTCATTGTTGAAAAATTGAGATAAAATAATTTTTTTTTAATTTTTCATATTTTTTAATGTAAAACAAAATTCTCATATGTCATCACGGAAAGAGAACGAAGACGAGACAAAAAAATATCCCACTATAGAAAATAGAGATGGGAAACAAGGTAATGTTGGAAGGACGGGACAAAGACAGGGAGCGGAAGAGTACTCTCCTCCCCCGTCCCGCGCGGGTGACATTTGTACTTGCAATGCAAAAAAATTGCTTGTGTTGCGAGACATTAAATGTAGTGTCCAGAAGTTACTATCTCCCAGTTTATATGTTTCATTTATTACTACTCATGAAGTTCATTTTTTATTCTGTCATACAGGATAATAAACCTTTAAAGCAACTGGATTTTATATTTCAGTGTATTTTCATAAAATGACGTATTTCACACACAAATACCATGAACATCTCATATTAGTTACATTTACCACATGAGTATTTGTTCTTCTAGTCGTTTGAAACGCTGAGAACCTGAGACAATGGAGGCTTGCTGCTTAGTGAAGTTGGGTCACGCTCGGCTACATCAGATACAAGAGCTTAACTTTATTTTTTGGGGGGTGGGTGGGGGTTAAATATGTTTAGTCCATCAAAGTAGGATAATGTTTGCTTTTAATTTCTCAAATTTAAAACATCATTTTAGTCAATTTAATTGGACATAAATCCACATAGAGTCTGTGTTAGTGATAAACATTTTCCTTTCGGGCCTATGCCCTTCCTACAAAGCAAATACAATGTTTTTGTTTAAGGAAAAAAAGTAATTAGGTTTTAAACCATTTAAATAAGTATCATAAAAAAAATTTGAACTTCTTACCTTATTATGTTTTAACAAAAATTATTTTCATTTTTCATGTCATAAAAAATGCTTATTTTTTAATAACAAATTATTTTTATCCAATTTCATATCTGCTTAGGAAGGAAATGGTTTTGGTCAACTCCATTAATACAAATTTCATTTCCTTCTTAATTTTTAACCCATCCAAATATGAAAAATATTAAGTTTCTTCTTTATTGTTCTCTTCTCTAATTCCATCTCCCTAATTACCACATCCAAATAAGTTGTTAAAGCAAAGGGAAATATCCTAAACATTACACAGCTTTTTTAAACTTAATTAGAAGAATATATGTAACTAACGGAGAAAACAGAAAATTCTATAAAAAAAAAATAATGATTTAAGAATTTAAAATTTTAATGTTACTAATTTGCAATATAAAAATAAATTAATGTAAAAGAAAATTATAAATTCACAAAAATGAAAAATGTAAGCTCAATTTAACCAGGATATATTGCTTCCTGCACCTTCAATTTTGCTACCTGCATCCTCTTAAGATTCCGAAACACTTATTCTAGATTACATTTTGAAAACGCCTTTTGAAATGTAATTTTAAATTCCAGATTAGATGCAGGAACTAATTGCCTATATATAGACGCAAAAATTGTGCTCATGTTTTGTCCAAAATATCATTTCGGCGAGTGTTTTTTTATGCACTTCTGGAATATCTTCCGGAATGGTAATTCCGGAAGGAATATGGGAATAGGGGAAGTGTAGGAAGTAATCTCCCTTTTCGGCTAAGATGTTATTTCAGCAGGCCCAAATTGAAAATTTTGTTTAACCCAAATCATGATAGGCTTAGCTTGCAACCTAACCCACTAATATGACACAGTATAGATCCAACAATGTATACTGTAATCCATAAAATAAAATCTAAACGTACAAACTATTCCTGAACAGAGAAGGAAATTTTTAACAAGTTGGTTGTACATGTGCAAATGCATCATTTATTGATTCAAACATCTTACAATTAACCCTTCAAGTAATTTATAAGTTCGTCAATTAACTTATTTGATAAAAGAAATTACTAGAGATGTTTAATTATGGAGTTTCCCCCTCCCCCCAAAGCTATTAGTTTGAAAGATCTAATTTAATGAATTAATAAAAATAACATGACTTAATTAATATCCTTGACACTCTTGTCATGATCGGAATCCTCTGTATATTTTGTTGCTTTTCTTTATTATTTCGACTTCAACTCTTCCTTTTTTTCATTCCAAAAAAAAAAACTTCCCTTCATTGCCTAACATAAAAAAAAAATTGAAATAAGAGTAAAATTTTAACTAAAATCGCTATAAATTTTATCAATCTATTCCAAAATGCTGCTATTATGTGAAGAAGCATGAGTCAAACTGGTATCACCTTATTGAAGGGAAACTAATTTTTAACATTGGTAGTACATGAGCAAATACGTCATTTGGCAAAAAAATAAAATTTGGAAATTTATTTGGCTGTGGCACTTGACACGAGCAAGTATATAAGAAGAATTGAAAGTTCGTACCTGTTCCTCACCAAATTAGACTTATCTTAAAAATGGATAGATAGAATAAATCATATGGTATGTCTAAGACGGTCTGCTCTTTTTTTCTAGAAGTGACAAAATAAGTTAGGTTAATCGGGTTGATTGAAACTCTTCCATAAAATTTAGGGTTTGAGTTTTAAAATTCAGATTTAAATATATTTTTGTTCATTTTATGTTTTTTTAATTTTGGTGCATACAAGTTCTATTTATTTTTAATCCCTATAAATTTGTACTTTTTTTAATTTAGTCATTTTAATATTCAATTTTTTTTCATTTATAGTTTCTATTAATTCGGATTTAAATGGATCAAAAATGAAAAAAAACATAAATTTACATCGACTATAAATAAATAAAATATCTTAAAAGAACTAAAATTAAAAAAAAATGTCAACTTACAAAAACTAAAATTAAAAAAAATTGAACTTAAAAGACCATAAATGAAAAAGTTTAACTTACAAATACTAATAACATATTTAAGTCTAAAATTTGAAATTAAATTAAGTACATTTTTCATGAACATTGATAAAATTAATTTTGAATGAAACTGATTTTGATTAAAATTAATTTTGATGTGATTTAATTTATATTTAGATGTTTTAATTATTGAATTAAGTTAAAAATAAAATTCAATATAATTTTTTAATCTAACACAAAAGTTATTTTTAATTATTTTAACTCAAAATCAATTCAAAACTCAGAATTAATTTTAAAATCTTCTAACCTGAAAATAAACATATAAAAAATGGAACTGTTAACCAGTTTGAAATTCATTTTAGAGACCGAAATGAATTCAGATTTTTAACCAAACTAATTGAACTTGTTAACCAGTTTGAAATCCTCTATTTTTTTTTTCAATTAGATGTTAAACTTATCTTTTCTGTTAAAATTGTGGGTGAAACTAATTGAACACAAGAAATTGTATGAAGAATATAACAGTTCAATGAGGCTCAACTCTCGATCAAAGGGGCATTCATTGCTTGTATATAAAAGAAAAAGAAGATGTAAGATTAATTTGGAGTGTGTTCTACACATGGCTCTTGCATTTTTCTTTGGTTTACTCCAAAAAGCATCCAAAAAAAATAAAAATAGCATGCATAGTTAAATAGCAAATCCAAAATACAAAAAAGATGGGGTGCAAGAATTCAATCCGATGCGCAAAATGTGCAAGAAAATTTCCACACTTCTCAGGAGAGAGGAGACAAATAAAGAATAATAATCATCATTGTAAAGAGAAAAATGAAAGGTAATAATCAAAACAAGGTCCCACTAATAATGAAGATCAAATAAGGATTACATGTGTACAGCACAAAATGTGCCTACGTGGCAAACCATGATACGTGTCACAATAAGAAGAGGGGCATGTCCAACGTAGAATTGTATAGAAAGATTGCAAATAAAGAACCGTGGTCCACACATTGCACCCTAATTATAATGATGGTACTCATGCCTACCCGAATCTTAAATTATTGAGTATTTTATACTAGAATTTTATTTATTTATAGTGCCAGTTATACACTGTACATTATTAGCTCGTATTGTAGTTATCTTAAATAAATATTTTATTAATATATTTCTTACTCTTGATGTAAGTATAATATGATTGAATATTTGAATAGAAAGAGAGCTTATTTATAGAGTGTGAAGATGTTCACATATTATTGTACGAAAGCGTATACTACTGTAACAATATTTTATTATCTAAAAAGTTGTAGAATTAGGAGACATTCCTAAATAATATTGAGTAAAGTGTCAATATATTAGGGCTTGAACAAATGATAAGTTTGAATTACAAACAGTTCTGTCTAGTTATAATTATTCAATTAGTTCTTAAACATTAAGTGATCTCTCTAGCTAGGAATTGTTAATGTTTTTCACCAAACACAAAAGGTTACAACAAATAGTCTAAACTTACACCCATGCGAAGAGTGGGAGTTTGTATCGAATATTTATATAATAATTCATAAAATACTTTTTCTCTTTATTTCTTTTTATCACAAATTATTAACTGCATCATATATTTTTTTTCTTTTTTCTTTTTCTTGTAAAATTTATTTGTTGTAAAATTAAATTTTAAAAGAATTACTTCTGTTTAAACCTAAACGTGCTGCTAAAATTAAACGACAGTTTAGTTTCACTAATTTTGGTTTTAAAAGAAT
This sequence comes from Glycine max, assembly GCF_000004515.6. Lineage (NCBI taxonomy): Eukaryota > Viridiplantae > Streptophyta > Magnoliopsida > Fabales > Fabaceae > Glycine > Glycine max. The sequence goes on along the minus strand of NC_038251.2, from coordinate 12,946,832 downwards.
CGGTCCAGTTAAACGAAAAAAAAACTGTGATTGGTCTCTATATTTTATTTTTATATAAAAAATTATGGTTTTTAAGAATTGATTGGACTCACCTAGTCTTATTTTTTAGTTTACAAGAATTGATTGACCGACAGAAAAATTGGTTTCCATTTTCATAAACTGAACCGACACTGAAAAGCGAAAACCACGATTTACTCAATAATATATATAGATATATATCTGCGAGTTTCTTTTTTGATGCGGTTTCTTAATTAGACTCTTCGTTAAATATAAATAAGTTACGAGTTGTACATGTTAGATAAACAACTAATCGTTTACATGCAATTAACCATTACCTTAATTAGTAGTAATTAACTATCTCCCATCACCATAATAAGTAATTAACCAAAAAAACTATCATTTACATGCAAAAGTAATCGTGCAAATTCTCACAAATCTCACATAAATCGTTTCAAGCCAAATTAGTCGATCATTATTACTTTCATTCTCATCCTTTTTTCAGTCTTTTTTCTTCAATTTTAATTGTTTGACCACATGAAGGACAGAAATTAATATGTGAAAAATGTTAAAATGTGTGATTGAAATATGAGTATGTGGACACTTGTCTTTGACGTTGAGACACAGACAAAGAGAGCAGCATATGCCTCGTACAAGAAGTCATATTTGCCCGTCCCCACAGCTCTCCACGTGTCACCCATCTTTAGAAAATTTCCTGTCTCTGAGACTGTCGATTTTGATATTTGCAACAGGCTTCTTATTCTCTCCTCTGCCGCGTATCAAGTTACTGGTCTCTTGTTTCTATATATTCCATGCACAACTGGATCAAATATATATATATATACATGCATGGACCACTTGACGTAGTGTGTAATAACTTTTCATATTAATCAAAATAGATTAGAATATATAAAGAAGATGGAAATTTAATTCATTTCTGCATCTCCAGATGTGAAGATGCTATTATTAGATTCAATTCATTGAAATAATTTATCCCCCCAAAAAAATGTTGAAGTTTTTATTCACATGAAATGTCGGCACTTGGATGCAATAATATATTAAACCTTAAGTTAATTTTTTAATGTTCTAATTTATTTTTTAATTTAATTTGATTTTTTAGTTTTTTCTTATTTAATTTTTAATTCATTCAATTTAGTTTTTTAGTTTAAATTGTAAAAATTGACATTTTATGACGATTTAAAACAATCCCTCTAAGATTTTAAACTATCATAAAATATACTTTAAAAAAAATAATTTTAAAAATTAAATGATTAAATTGAATTAGTTATAAAAATAGATGATCAAATTAAATCTAAATAATAAATTAAAAAAAAAAGCTAATTTAACCTATATTCAATAACATGATGATACAGCAAGAAACAATAATAAAATTTAATCAATCAAAAGTCATTTATGCATTTGATTAAAAGATGGTAGTATAATATTGTAACAAAAAAAGTTGTATAGTTGGACTATATTTGACAAACTTAGTTAAAAAGTTAAATTAAAAAAATTGTATAGTTGAACTATATTTTTTTTTATAAAATTTTTAGTATGTTTTTTGTTCTTATAAAATTAAAATATATCATTTTTTGGCTCGAAATAAGGTTCGGATATCCGAACTTTCATGTATAATTCTTTCACACCGTTTATAGGCATAATTAATGTAAAAAATATTACATTTATATCAATTATATGTATAATCAACGTACAAAACAATAATTGTAGGTTTGGATACAAAAAATGTAGTGGTGACATGAAGAACGTACACCTCCAATTTTATGAAGATGAAAAACATATTTTAATCTTCTTAGAAAGACAAAGAAGAATAGTTGTGACATGGATACCTTTAGTTGTGTCAAGATAAGTTTATTATCATGAAAGTGAAAATTTGAGAGTTCTATGTTGTCAATTTGATACTCAATTTTATCTTCTAAGATTAATATAATACTATTCTTATACATGTACTTAGGGTTGGAGTTTTTTTAAAGAGGTTAATATCCAATTAAAGATATTATTAATGATAAATCCGCATGTTAATGTGTTTTGAACATTGGCAATAGATTTGGAAGGGTTTTAAATGTTGGGAAAAACACACACCACACACTAACAAAATCACTCATATGTTCAAAAGATCATAGATAAAATATACAATAATTAACATGGTTCGACATTTCTTGTCTATTTTCACAAAATCATTTAAAAAATATATCACTATATTAAATATTATTACAAGAACTATATCCCAACTCAAATTGTGTATCATTCTACAAATGTATGTATTCTCACTCAAAAGTTATAAGATGTGATAATGCACTCTCACTACAAGAGACTTTCTCACATAAATGACCACGCTGACTACTCTCATCTCTTGCTTTGGCATCTATGATTCATTTTTTTTTACATGAAATTTTTATATAGCAAAGATTTCATGCCTGTATTTGCAAATAAGACTTAATAGACCTTAATTGTTATATCTCTCCACCAAGGATGTGTTATTTGTTTTCATTATGTCACCTTGAGCAATATCATACCATCAAGTATATGACATTAAACAAGTGTTACTTGGGGAGACAACTCAAGCATTCTATTTTTTTTTTTTCATTTTCTTGCATTATAGTCTTAGTCATTTCAATTTTTAGGTTATCTTTTTCTTCCTTTATGTTTCTTTCTTTTAGAAATCGATAGACTGAGAAGTATGATGATATTTCACACTATTGTCTTGACTTTCCTCTTTTGGATACTCCATGCTTACTTGACTTGGGGAAGTGCATTTTACTCTTTTTACTTCTTTGTTCCATTTGTGTGTAGGTCTATCTTTGACTAGATTAACTATTAGTGTTTTATGTGCATCTAAGGTGTGACATGTCTCTCATTGCTCATCATCATATCTCATGAATTTCATACATGGATATGTTGTTTGTGAATTTTTTTTCATTGTTCTAAAAATTTGGTTGCCACTCCCTTCTGCATGTCACTTGCAATTGGATGATAAGTGTTTTTAATGTTGTTTTCTTGATAAGTGTGCATAATGTATTGGTGATTGAATTAATATCTCATGTTGACTTATTTTGCTTTAAAAGGAAATTGTGACTCTTAGGTGTGAGTGAACTCAATTTGTCTTGTGAAATATATTGTTGAATTGAAGAAAACAACATTAATTTATGATTGAACTAAGATAGTTCTAAGATGATGCATATGACTTGCTCCAATTCCTAGTTGTAATTAATTAGATTAAACTAGTCTTTTAGCCCTCTAATTTATTATTTAGGTTTAATTTAGTCCTCTAATTTTTTTTGTTCAATTTGATCCTCGAATTTTTAAAACTGATTCAATTTGGTTTTCTATTTTTTTTTGTTCAATTTGATTCTCTAATTTTTAAAACTGATTCAATTTGGTCTTTTGATTTTTTTTATTCAATTTAATCCTTTAATTTTTAAAATCGATACATTAGTTTAGAAAGCATGCATTTTGCAGTGGTTTAAAACCATTTAGTGACGGTTTTGAATCAGTACAAAGCGTGATTTCTTACCATTTAGACTGAAGAATCAAATTGAATCAATTTAAAAAAATTAGAGAACCAAATTGAAAACAAAAACTAAAGGATCAAGTTGGATCAATTAATTATTGCATGAGGATATATTAAGTTGATGCATAGGACTTGCTACAACCCCTAGTTGTAATTGATTGTTAAAGTCAAACGTTAATTTTGATGTGATGTATTAGTATTGATATGACATTTCGATAGGCTACAAACCTACTACTTATGTGACAAGAGATTAAATAAAGTGAAAAATAAAAAGGATCTTGATAAAAATAATATGTATATTAATATTAATTACAAAATAATTTATATATTAATTATGAAATTTAATTATAATTTGATAAAATAAAAAAATATGTAAATTATTCAAAATAAAAAAATATAAATTATATAAAATAACATTAAAAATATTTACACATTGAATATTTTCTTAATTTATAATTTTTTTATAATTTTAAAAAATTAATAACTCTTGACTAATAATATATACAAAATAGTGTTTATAAAATTAATTAAACAAATGTTTTAATGATTTATTATCTTATCTTTAAATAGAAGATTGTGAGTTCTCCTTCCTACTAAGATTTTTAAAAGGACCAAAATTGCTTAATATAAAAAATAGGAGAACTATGTCTTAAATTTGAAAATAAAAGACTAAAATCATAAATTTAAAATTATAAGAGACCAAAATTAAGATTTAGGTTAAATTCTACTCATCAATCCATCTTTTTACAAGTTATTTCTGTCTTATTTCAATCGTTTTCCATATCTTGCGGTCTAGAACTCACTACTGTATAGAAAAATTCTTGCGAGTTCGTAATTGCAAACAACATTTCCTTTTTGGTGATAAAATCTTTTGTGTTCAAAATCATTAGATTTTTCTTCTTCTTTTTTCAGTCGGACATCAAGAAAAATGTTACTTACACGGAAATGAAAAAAACACAGATAATTTTTCATTTAAATTTTTTGACAGAAAATGTTGTTGATAAATTTTGTGAATAACTTGATTAAAAAATAAAAATTAACTGAAAGTTGATAAATTATTTGAACTAATATTTCCCTCTACTTTTTTTACTGCACATTTCCCTACTTCTAGGTCCCAATTTATATATTATATGAGTTTTCGCACGCAAAAGAAATATTATAATGAGTTTACTTTTAAACATTTCAATGGACCTTGTCATATAATCATATTAGACAAATATATCCAACCTAAAGATCACAGTGATTATAACTTTATTTTATTTATGTTATTCGTGTGATATTTATGGCTACTAGCCTTCTACTGTTACTTTAGCAGCTCAATTGACAATTATTTAATTAATTCAATCTATTAGATGCATTATCTATTTTTTCCGGAAATATTTTTTTATAAGGAAAAAGAGCAAAATTTGACGAGGGAGAATTTAAAATAGAAAAGGGTAAGTTCCAGTGGACAATCAATTTTGGACAAGTGATTTTTGCCTTATATCAATCATTTTCCAAATCTTGTGGCCTAGAGCTTAACACTACTTAGAAAAAGTTCTTGCGTAATTGCAAACAGCATTTCCTTTTTGGTGATAAAAACGTTATTGCTCAAGATTGTGAGATTTTTCCTTTTCTATTTTCTCTCCGACATGAGAAAAAATGTTACACGTACGTAAGAGAAAAACATAATTCTTCATTTAAACTTTTTTTTTTATAAAGGATGTGGTTGATAAAATTAGTGAACAAGTTAATTGAAAATTGAAAGTTGATAAATTATATGATGGACTTAAAATTATTAATAAAACGAACCGTGGAATTGTGAAAAACGATATAAACAGACGTAAAAGAAAAAAATTGTGATGAGGTAATAAGGATAAAAATAAAAATAATAATTAGAGATTTCTAAATTCAAATGTCACCTAAAATACTATTTCAGAACTTATATTGAAACGTTACATATTATCAAATTATTAAATAATTTCTTTATCAAATAAGTCTAATTTGATGAAATATATTTTTAAATTAGTCAAATAACTTAATGGTATCTTTGGTTTAGAAAAGACAATGAAAGAAAATAAATGAATGAAAAATTGATGATTTTATAGGTTGTATGGTAGTTTTTTTTTTTTAAAAAAAAAAAACTAATCAAGTATATAAAATAACATATATATTAACCATATAATATATAAAGCAACATTTATACTTCTTTTTCTTTTCATTTTAGAAAGACAACTAAGGGCATCTCCAACACTCATTCTTGTTGAGGTTCTTAAAGTACAAATTCTGTTCTTATTTCAATCATGCATTGGAGAGAAATGAGTTAGCATTCACCTGAAAAACCATAGCTTCCACAAAAACCTTGAAGAACTTGTGTTTATCATAAAAGCAATTAACAAAGGAGAGAGAAAGAAAGAAATTTCAATAAAAAATAATTTAAGAACTCATATTAGTGTAAATTTTAGAATTGAAATATAAGATATTGAAAGTTCTTAAATTATATGTTGCACTAATGAATCCATAAAATGCGTATTAAGAACCCAAAATATATTCTAGTGTTAGAAATCCCCTAGGGTTTCACTTATTAGTTTTCTCTCTTCATATTAAGTAATTAAACAAAAGAAAAAAGAAATATTTTTTATCATTATTTTTTTCTTCCATTTTCTATAATAAACACAGGTATGTTTGATAGAAAGAAAAGGAAATTGAATAAATACAAATAGGTGATAAAGAAATAAAGTAAAAATTAAAGTATTTAATTAAAAAGAGATAGAAAAAAATAAAAAAAAGATAAAAACAAATGCATGAAAAGAAAGAAAAATTAGAGTAGAAAAATACTCACTATTTACCTATTTTATTTTCTGAAAGTATAAGACAATGATAATTGATTTTTGAAAGAATTTAAATTTAATTTGTACATGTAGTATGATAGATCAGTCTTTCAGTTAAATGTCTCTTAACTTTATAATTTAATATCAAATTAATCATAAAAAATATAATTTATTATTAAATTATTTTAAAAAAATATAATTTAATGAAAAAATAATTTTACAAATTTAATAATAAGATCAATCTAATGCATTTTTTTACATTCAAAAATTAAATTTAAATTCTTTTATGATTCAAGGACCATTTATCACGTCTTACACTTTTAGGAACAATCAAAATGGACTTTTTTTTTACAAGTCTCCTTCCTATTTTTATTATACAATACAAATCCAATTTTATCCATTGCCCCTCTTTCCACTCCCTTATCTCCAACCAAACAAACCGATAATGTAACAGTTAATTTAAAAGTCTTGTAATAATTGCCAAAAAAGACATTGGTCATTTGGTCTGGTAAAAAATGAAAAAGTAATGTGGTATTACCGAGGGTTAAAAGGGTGAGATGATATGGCCTCTAGATTGTTGACACTTGACACCCGAACGCTGGACATCATCTATCCTATCCCATCCTACAACTCATAGCCACAAATTAACTTAACGGTAACATTTCCAATGCTTCTCTGTTTCTCTCTCCTCGATTCTGTTTTTCTCTCTCCTCAATTCTCATGGTCCCACTCATCTTTTTGGGTTTCGGCTCTAATTACAATAACTTTTTCGTAACAATAATGTAATCTCCCCTTTCTCCCTTCCCAAAGATAAATCCTTTTCCCCATGGTAGCTCCTTTGTCTCTCTCTTTTCCCTCTATCCCTTTAATTATGCTCCTTTAAACTAATTAAAGCAAAAGCGAAAAAAAAAACCCTTGATTTTACCGCAACCATAAACAAAATTCAGAACAATAAATACCAACTCATAAGATGGTTTCACTGCTTTGCAATTTACACCCACTGAATTAAAAAAAGAAAAAATTAGACCCATGAAAAAAGTTAGTGCTAACCTGGGTCCTAAAAGTATAATTAAATAAATAAAGGTTTAATATATATTTTTTATTATGTTTCACAGTTATTTTATTTTAGTATATTAAATTTTAAAAGTTTTATTATGATTTTTTATATTTTTAAAATGTATCATTTTAATCATTTTTTTAAAATTTAAAAGTTAACAAAACACTAATATTTTTAACTAAAAATTAAAAAAAATTAAAACGATACATTTAAAAAATACAAAGAATTAAAATGAAACTTTTAAAATTTAACATATCAAAATGAAATAAAAGTTAAACATAATAAAACAAAAATAACATTAAACCAATAACTAAAGGTAAAAAGGTTTATAACATGATGGGTTGATATAATCTTAAACACTCTGCCCTCACACACCATAAAGATGATCTATATAGTGGACAATTTTGTGGTTGATTCGTGTCATGTGCAAAAATTATTTGGGTTAATAGAAGTTATAGTATTATGAACGAATTAATTTTTAATCCAGTGAATTGACATACTCATTACAGGACTAAAAAAATATAATTTTTTTTACTAAGATACATAAAATTATGTTGTCAATAATTTTTTTATGTTTTTCTATATAATTTCTACGATAAACATTTTTTTTTATTTCTTAACTAGTACCTTAAGACCCTTTCTTTTAAATTACTTTTAAAATTATTGAAACTTATCATTTCATTTTTTGTCTCATTTTTTCATGTAATTAATTAGTACTATTCTATAGTCATACTCTCCCCAATCCGGATAAAGAAAAAAATGATTTTATATTAATATTTATTATTAATTGACTACTATAAGAATTGTCAAATAGTTAAAGGTATGAGTAGTATTTTGATAAAAATAATTAACCTAAGAAATAAAATTCGAAGAGTCTTATAAAAGAAATAGATAAACAATTTCTCAATAATCTTATATCCAGAGAAAAATAGTTTTTATTTTTCTTTTAAGATAATAGTATGTTACTGTTACGGTTACTACAAAACAAGCAAACATCCCATTACCACTTCATTAGTTGATTAAAAATGTTCGGTAACTAAGTCACTAGAATTTTTGTATTTTTCTTCCATCAAAATTAAAATTTCATCTTACTCCCTTACATAATAATTATCGTTCTATATTTTTTACGCAAAAAAAAAATTTATAAAATTAATTTTGTTTTATCATTAATTTATTTATAAATTTCATTATTCACCACTAATATTATAAGTGAAAAAATAATTAATGTTATATTAAAAAATTAAGATGATAATTATTTTACTATATTTTTTTCTCTTACATAATAATATAGTAGAATGAAGAGTTATAATTAATTCACTTATACATTAAAAACCAACATAAATTCTCAAGGTAAAACTCTAATTATACTTAGAGAACAATAACAAAATTAATATCTAAATATTTTTTATCTTCATTCTTGGGTTCATTAGAAAAAAAAAGACTTTCATTAATTTAAAGTTTGATCGATAAATAAATATAGTCAAATTAAGAATTATTTATTTAAATATTATTCAAACTATTCAATTTTATCTTGAACATATTATTTATATCCGGTGTATTAAGGTTTGTGTAATTAAAAACGAAGCAAATAAATTAATCCCCATTAGATGGATGGCATCGTTTCACAGATCACACACAAGCCTCAATCACCATAATAGGTCCAATTTATATCATGACATAAATATTCTCCCCCCCGGGTTTATAAGCCCCTAACCCAAACCCCCTCTAAAACAGAAACCACATAACAAATTTCTAAGCTCTTCTTTCTCACTCTCACCACCTTCACCCATGGCCAAAGACCGAGAGAAGAAACTCTACGTAGCCGTGCTCGGAAACTACGCCGCCGAACTCAAACTCCTCCTCACCACGCTCCTCCTCCTCTGCGCCGTCGCCACGCTCCTCCAGTTCCTCCCTTCCCGCTTCACCATCTCCGCCTCCGACCTCCGCGTCTGCATTTCACGCGTCACCCAAACAACTCCCACACTTTCCAACTCAACTAACGCCACGTCACCACCAGCACCCCCACTCGTTGCATCTTTATCTTCTCCCACCACTTCACCACCGCCGCCACCGCCACCGCCACCGCCACCGCCGTCAGAGCAAGTCCTCCCCGACGGAACAATAAAGCGCGTGTTCAACCCTTATGGCTCCGCAGCCTACAACTTTATTACTATGGGCGCTTACAGAGGTGGCCTCAACACGTTCGCTATCATAGGCATCGCTTCGAAGCCTCTTCACGTCTACGCCAAACCCACCTACGAGTGCGCGTGGTTCTCACTCGCCGGAGACAACAAAAAAGTTTCCTCCACCGTCGGTTACAAGATCCTCCCCGACTGGGGCTACGGCCACGTCTACACCGTCGTCATCGTGAACTGCACCTTCCCGGAACCCTTAAACGCCGACAACTCCGGCGGGAAGCTCGTCCTCTTCGCCTCCACCTCCGGTGGCGGCGACGCCAGCTTCAACACCACTGATAGAATCGAAGCTCTCACGGAACAACCTCGCACCCTCGACACAACCTTGTTCTCCTCGAAGCCCAAATACGATTACTTGTACTGTGGGTCTTCGCTCTACGGGAACCTGAACCCGCAGCGCGTGAGGGAGTGGATCGCGTACCACGTGAAGTTCTTCGGACCAAAATCGCATTTTGTTATCCACGACGCGGGTGGGGTGCATGCGCAGGTTCTGGAGGTGTTGAAGCCGTGGATGGATTTGGGGTATGTGACACTGCATGATATAAGGGACCAAGAGCGATTTGATGGGTATTACCATAACCAGTTCATGGTGGTAAATGATTGCTTGCATAGGTATAAGTTTATGGCTAAGTGGATGTTTTTCTTTGATGTGGATGAGTACATCTATGTGCCTCCCAAGAGTACTATTAAGTCTGTGCTTGATTCGCTCTCCGAGTACTCTCAGTTCACCATTGAACAGATGCCAATGAGTAGCAAGCTCTGCCTCACTGCGGATTACGGCAAGACATATAGGTACATTTTCGTTATACTTGTTAATTTTTCAAATTTTGTTGCTTTTATTCTAATGGGGTTCGCCAACCTAACCATCAAGCATACGATGCGGATCAACTTAACCGGTGATTTGATGTTCGAACTCTAAGTATGCACATGCAACTGCGTTAAATACTTGAAAGAAACATCTTGTTATCAGTATACTTATCTTATCTGAACAAGATTACTTTTCAAGAAGGAGTTTTTTTACTCGTGTCGAAAAAAATTAGTGGGGTTTGCCAAATTTTTAGTCTTGTAGCAAAAAATATTGATGGGGTTCGCCAAAAGTTTTGTGATTTTGATTGGTTGATGTTTTAGTTCTAACTGCTTTTTATTTTATTTTTTTATTATGTGTTGGATTGTTGATTAATTTGGGTGTTTGTGTGCTGCGAACTTGAAGGAGCTAATGGGGGGTTTGTTTTTTTGTGTCGGTTGTGGGATTTTGGTTGATGGAACAATTATGAGATTAGTAGTAGGTGGATCTGTAGAGGTTTTTTGAGGTGGATTGATTCGGGGTTTAGTTTAGGCACAAGGGAATCTTGGATGGTTGTGGGGGAGTGTAATGAGCATTTACTGCGGGTGGTTAGTTTGGAGGAACAAATGTGATGTCATTGGTTTTTACCTTGTTTGGTTTTGGTGTTTGATAATGTCGTGGATCTTGAGTGGTTGCGTGCTGTTTCTTTCCCTAGTGTGGAAGGTGGGATTTGATTTAGTTTGTACGAGTTTGGAGTTAGCCCATTCCTGTGGACAGGTCAAGATGTGGTGTTTGTCTTTGAACTTTGTTCAAGGGTGATTTATTATTTCTTATTTATTAGCTGGATAGTGTTAACTATATTAAAAATAGCAAGCTGGTGTTGTTGTCTGTGGAAGGTTTTCTTAAATGTGAAACTGAGAATTCAGAATATTTGTTTAATTCCATCACATATATGTCCTCTTGTTAGTAACTTTGCCCTGCCTCTTGTGGCAAATGTCAATATCGTGTTAATTCCGGCAATTGAAAGGAAAAAAAGTAAATAAATCATAGAGCGTGCTTACTAGGAATGATTATTATGATTTCTTTTTTCCTGAATGTTCGCTTGTATTGATTTTGATTTTGGAATAAGACCCGTGATACCTGGTCCACAAGAGCTTTGATTGCGACGGATTTGTTGGGGGTGCACTCAACCTTTTAACATGTTCATGATAATTACTGTTTCCTAATTTCACACTCTCTCAGCCACAGTTAGACTTGCTGTTTTGTCCAATTCCACCATACGCTGAATGTAGATAGAAGAAAAGAAAGCTGGTTTGTGCTGTGGGAATGTCTTGTTGCCTTTACAGTTGGGTTTGACAACTACATTTGCCTACACAGTTGTCAACCATTCTGTGTGACATGCTAGCATATAATGTTATGTGGGGGTGTTTCGTGGTCTCACATGGTGTTGTGGTATGTGAATTTTTGTTTGCAGGAAATGGGGGTTTGAGAAGCTAGTGTACAAAGATTCAAAGAAAGGGATTAGAAGAGATCGAAAATATGCAGTGCAACCAAGGAGTTTATATGCAACTGGGGTTCACATGTCACAGAACCTTGCAGGAAAGACTACTCACAAAACTGAAGGGAAAATTATGTACTACCATTATCATGGAACCATAGCTGAAAAGAGAGAATCTTGTAAAATGCTTATAAATTCAACAGAAATCACATATGACAAAACCCCCTATGTTTTGGACACCACCATGAGGGACATTGCTGGTGTGATCAAGAAATTTGAGCTCAAGATGATCGGAGATAGGGTACAACAGAAGACACGGCAATGACACTGCCAAGTGCCAACCTTTTTTTTTAATTTATTTTTTAAACTAAAAATAATTTAACTTGTATTTTAGAGTAGAAATTCATTGAGCGGTTCTTTTATTTTCTCTTTCCTGTTTGATAGTTTTCTTTTTTCTTAATTTTTTTATGTGTTATATTTACAGATGGGTATATGATCTTTCTTTCATTTTTAATAGTTCTTTTGTGTTCCCTATTTTTTTTTTATTCTTTTCTTTTTTACATTTTGTAAAAAAATAAATAATGAATAAAGATGAATGGTTCAATTATTTTGTCGGTGTGGGGCCTGCATTCCCACCTACAGGTGGCACCATATGGAGGGTGGCGAATGTGCTCCTATTGCTTTGCTGGTATGCATGCATCTATTTTTATTATTATTCTACTTCGGATTCTTGTTCCTTAAATTTTTTTGGTATAAGTACTACTTTTTTTCTTTGTATTTGATAATAAGAGGTTCTGTTTCCATTTTAATGCAACACTAACTTCTTGGTTTCAATAAAATTTACTGTTGAATTAAGGATTATCGAGTAAAGTGTTAATTTTTTTTATGACATGAGTGAAGTGTCCATTTGATTCTTAAAACTAGTTTTTGATTAATTTGGTCCTTTGATATTACAAAAGAAACTAAATTTGATTATTATTAATTTAGTCTCTTAAGTAATATAATGGGTTAATTATAATTTTAGTACTATTTATTTTTTGTTTGAATTTGACTATTATTAATTTACTCTTTAAATTTGATAATCATTACATATTACATATTTTAGTCTTTTGACACGAACAAAAGTTGAAAATTAATAAGATATATGGTTGTTTTCTGACTTGCATTAATATTACAGTTTTAAATAACTAATAGAATCTTTAATTAAGAATTAAATTGATAGTACCTTTTAATATCAGAAGCTTTTTGGTATATATTTTAATATCAAAAGCTGAAATGAATAATGATAATTAATTTGTTATTTTTACTTTACACATGTATTAGTGTTTTTTTTTGTTGGAAAAGACATGTATTAGTGTATTACCATTTAGGAGAGATTTTCAATAATTCAATTTAACAAAGTATACGTATTCTGAGCGAAATGTCGAACACGCCCCTGTTGCAGAGAAGAAAACTACCTAATTGCATGCATATTTGAGGACTGCATACCCTTTTTTATGGAAGAGGAAAATTCAGAACGTTGTTTTGTTTGGGAGCAAAGTCATTGATGAAAGGGGTTAGCTTTAGGACAAGTCAAAAAGGACATGCCGATGACAAGAGTGTTCTTTCTGTTAGTTGTATTATAACAGCACATGATTGAACCATTAGTCACCGGTAACTAATTATCTTTAACAGAATCATTATTATGTTTTAGAAATACCAAATTTTATAAGAAAGGTTATATATTAGTGAGATTTTCGTCCTTTTATTTTTTTAATTGAACACAAATTTTTAGGAAGTTTCGTAATATAACAAATTGGAACGATAAGCTAAAATAGTGAGAAATTATAGGGGATAAAGTAATTTTTAAAAATATTTAAAAGCATAAAATATATGTTATTTAGTTTCATACTTTAAATAAATCTAACGATTATAATTTAAAAAATAAAATTATAAAATGTATGTGTAATTCATTACAAATATTTTGAAAAAATATTAAGAATTACATACATTTTATCCATAAAAAATTTATTTTATGAAAATGCATTTTTTTAATATGTCATTCGTACAATATATTCATCGACTTTATTAATCACTAATCTTTATAAAAAATTTAATTAATTATTAACCTTTAATAAAATATTTTTTTTAATTATGTTGCATCGATTTTGTTGATCATTAATCTTTATAAAAAATTTGATGATTATTAACCTTTAATAAAATATTTTTTTTAATAATGTTTTTTTTTTTATCAACGAGACTCAAACTTGAGTCCATCTTTATTTGAATACACATTAGTAGAATGCATTCAATATGACATAGGAATAAATTATTTTAAATTTTTTTAAGTTAAAGTAGGTTTAAAAAAATCAGCAAGCATATATTATTTGTAATTAACAAAAATAGTATAAGAAAACTAAAGTATATTAAAAATAAAAGTAGTAAAACACAAAAATGAAAATAATATGAAACAAAAATTATAAAAACTTATGTTTAATTAACAAAGCACATAAAAATCAAATCAATATGAAGAACTAATGTGATTTAAAAGGATACATATTTTATATAGGTTAAATAATTTTTTAGTCCCTTGTCTATTTTAAATTTTGTTTTTTTTAGCCTTTCTTAAAAATTAGAGCGAGATGAAAAATAAGAAAAGCGCGTGATCCTATAGAGGGAAGTTATTATTATTTTTTTAAAAGCAAAGACAATTTCATGGATGGTAAATAAAAAAGAAACTTGAACATCATTATTATTGGGATTTAATTTTGATTTGATGCATTATTATTCTTAAACTTTATAATTTCATTTGATAATACTCTATTTGATATTTTTGTTACAAAGTGGATTTGATACTTAGAATACTATTTTTTTTTTCAATAATATGGTAGTATATTAAACAAAACGGTAAATTTTAGACCAGCAATGTTTTTAAATTAATCTTCTTTTACAACATATAATAAATTAATTTTGTATCTTTAATAATGTAACTTATACTTACATATAATAAAATATATTTTTGCTAGCGTACCATAACTATGTCCCTTTATAAGAAATACCAAATTTTATAAGAAAGGTTATATATTAGTGAGATTTTCGTCCTTTTATTTTTTTTAATTGAACACAAACTTTTAGGAAGTTTCGTAATATAACAAATTGGAACGATAAGCTAAAATAGTGAGAAATTATAGGGGATAAAGTAATTTTTAAAAATATTTAAAAGCACAAAATATATGTTATTAGTTTCATACTTTAAATAAATCTAACGATTATAATTTAAAAAATAAAATTATAAAATGTATGTGTAATTTATTACAAAAATATTTTGAAATGATGTAAATGATGTAATGGCAGAATTTCATATTTTATTAGTTTCATACTTTCAGTACGCAGAATTTAATTTCTTTCAATTTTATCCTAAAAATAATAGCAAAGCAATTGCATCTACAAATTGTAAATGATGTAATGGCAGATGTAATTCCTAATAAGTCAAAGTTGTCTTTATGGTGCCTGTTTAAGAACAAGTTTCAAAGATTCATACTTAAATTCTGCATCTGAAATCAAGAAATTAAAAAAGATACGCGAAAAATTAAGAAATGGAGAGAAAAGGAAATGGAAGAAAGCGTGTGATATTTTATTGGTAGCCAGTTTAGCGTGTAATCTTTTAGATGCCTGAAATTTAATTAGAAAAAAAAATCTTGAACATCATTATAATTTATTGGACTTTGATTTGATGCATCATTATTCTAAGCCTCTACATTTTCATTTGATAACATACCATAATTTCATTTAATTGGATACTTAAAATACTGAAATTATTAAATGATATGGTGGTATATTTTAAATAATATGATATAGTTTATATTAAATAAAAGGTTAATTATGTTTTTATTCGTGATTTTTTTTATTTTTTGTTTTGTTAGTCTTTGAAATAAAAAATTGACCCGTCTTATTTTATGATGTTTTTGTCTATCAATGATTTTAATCTTACATTCAAATATAATCCTTAAATATTGTTGTATTGTTATTTTGTAGTATTATTTAATTATATTTTATGATGGATCCTTTTTGGCGGTTTAAAATCACTAGAAAATATTTAGCTAAAATATTTAAAATATATTAAACAAATTTTTACAATTGTGGAAAATTACTTCTCACCTTAATCAACTTTGACTTTAATTTGAAAATTGTTGATTTTAACTACATTAATTTTAACTCGATTTCTACTAAAATAACGGTTTAATACTTTTCTATTGCATCGTTTGGTGATGCATTTTGTGTTGAACCAATCAATTATAACCTGTTTCTAATATACTGGGTTTTTGAAATTTTCATTTGTATGTTCTAGAAATACGTGGCTTTAGCTGAACCTCTACATCGGTTATTGGGGCACCTTGTTCTTCTGTCGGTTGGACCAGGAAAGAGTATATGCTAATTAAGGAATGGCATCAAAGAGAGCCACAATCCATGACACATGAGTAAAAATTTAATAATATAACGGTGGTAAGTTTTTTTTTTCCCACTTCCTATTCACAGAAAATTTGAGATACATATTGAAACTGGGTAAATTGAAAAGCATATATAGTCTGCTATATGATAATGTGGTCCACATGCCATCTTTTTTGTTTCGGTAAAAAAAGGCAGGGTCCTACAAGCTATTGGCATGCTTTATTTACAGGTTAAAAAGTTTTGGTGTGACTATGTTGAAGGGCAGGCTGCGAGGTATCTAATATCACATTCTCAGCCAGCCGACACATGCACATAATGTACATATGGTGCAACAAAAATGAGCCTTCAAAATTAGTCAACATCTTTGTTCCTTCCTTCACTAGCTTTTCATGTTGGGTGCCTTCAACTACACTCTTCATGTTTTCACCTTTCTTCATCTCTTAATCTCATGATTGCATTAGAAAAACATAACTCAATTGTATAAGTCCATGATGTGAGTTTCCTAGAAAGTCACACATTGTAATAACAATTCCCTGTATAAAATCTTAATAAATTTTGCTTATTAAAATCCTGATGAGCCAACAAATGTTAATTTAGTGGGTAAAAATTCGACTTATATTCTATAAGATTCAAATTTAAATCTCTATCAATGTAAGAATCTTATTTCTAAGTGATTTGTTTGTAAGCATTCTGTTAAACCTTTAGGCATGTCGTTGTGACCTTTTAAACCTCTAGGAACCAACTAATTTAAACTTTTTAGAAAAAAAAACTTGATAAATTTGAAAAATATATTAAGCTTCATATTTTATTAGTAACACCGGAACATTTATTTATGCGCGTGAAAGTGGAAAGCAAAGGAGAGGCCTAGAGCTACATAGTGCTAGCAAATTTCTCTTAACAGTCTACATTAAATTGAAGCTTCTTCCAATGCAATTGGTAATCAAGTAAAAACTTCAATATTAGTTAGTTTACGAGTTGTTATCACCAATGCAAGATGAGTAAGAAAAGAAAATAGCACATGAAGACAAAGATTATAGGGAAGGGGACAAATGAATGGACCCTGAATTGCAGCGGTGACATGTCATGGAAAAGAGCTGGCAAAATTGAAATGGAAAAAACCATTTAACAAATAATCATCTATAATACATCCAATGGGTTCTGTTGGGGGTGTCGAGTTTCTGATACATGTCTCGATTTTTCTTTTTCCCTCTCTCGTCTTCCTAGGGACACCAAGAAGCAAAAAGTATAAGAATTGAATAGTCTATACACCCAAAGA